>NC_057802.1:44405995-44428886 GCF_018294505.1 Triticum aestivum
GCGCCGCCGCTCGCCCGCGGGTGCCCCGCGCCCGATCCCGCGGCTCCACCCGCCGGCGCCGCCCCTCGCCTCCCGCCGACGCCGCCCAGCTCCCCCGCCCGCGCCTCCGCGTCCGCCCCGCCGCCTTCGCCGCGCCCGAGGCTTCCCCGCGCCCGAGGAGCCCCGCGCCCGCCGCCTCGCCGACCCCGCGCCTCTCCCTCGCCGGTGCCGCCCCGTCCCCGACCTCTCCGACCTTCCACGAGCTCCCTCCGGCCACCACCGCCTCCTACTCTGGCGAACTCCCTTCGTCCCGGTCTAGATCTGGCAAAGGTTGACTTCTCCCCCCCCTCGAATTTCTCCGTCATGGAACTTTTGCATTCTGGTGCTCTGTTCATCGCATCATAACACCACACATACTGCTCCGTTTCATGCATATAATATATCCAAATGTTCTTCATGAGATGATCTCCATTTTGGTCCATTGTGCCATTCTTGTTTGAGTCCATCTTGATGTCCTAATCATCGTTCCAAGAGTGCTATATGATGTTATATCCTGTCTGTTATCAGAACTTGATGATTTGTCTTTTTCATTGCATTTTGTGTGTGCATCCTATGAGGTTGATGTCTACATGTGTTTTGATCTACATCATGCCATCTTTATAGTGGTGCTAGTCTTGTATTTTTAGGATCTATGTGGTGACTAGCACAAGCATGCAAAGTAGCCTCCGTGATGTTGCTGATTTCTGTGACGGTGATTTCTGCCAAGTCCGAGTCTGTTATATTTTGTTGCCATGTAAACCTGCTACTACAAGTCATTCTATGCATGATCTGGAGATGTTCACTAAGGATGTTTTGTTACGCATATTATGTTCTATCCATCCATGCCCTTGTTTGCATTTATGGCATGCTGTAGCTTGTTGTTATCTTGCTCTACTTTTGCTATACAATGTTCCTGGCAGATTGCTTGCATGTTAATCAATTTTGCCATGATTGTTACTAGTGATCCATGTACCCTATGACTATGCTATTGCCATTCTTAGCTTCATATTTATGCCATATTACTATTGGTTACCTTGCCATGCCATGTATTGCTCTATGGTGAGTGGTTCAAGCTCACCAACATGCCTACTTATCGCTATTTCTGCCATGCTCTGTTTTTCTTCCAAGTCTGAATCTGTCATATTACTTGCTATGTTTACCTGGGTGCCATCATATCTTCTGTGCCTTTTCGGCTTATGTTCAGTAAGGGACTTTTGTTCTAGGCAATTAGTAGATTCACGCAATGCCTTTGTTTGCTATGATATATTCCTGTAGCATGTTGTTTGATAGCTCTAAACTTTGCAACCTGATGTTATTTCTGCCATGTCCAGTGATTTCTGCCAAGTCTGTGAAACTGTTATTATTTGCAATCTTGCCATGTCCTTTTGAGCATGTTCTAGTGATTTCTGGAGATAGCTCAATGTTTATGTTGTGTCATGCTTTACCTGTACATCATGCCAATGTCATTTGTTTTCATGTTGAGTTGCTGTAGCATGTAGTTTTGATGCTTGCTAAATGTCTAGTTGCTGTTTTGGACAGATTGTTGCTATATCTTGTTTGGAGTGTATGTGTTGCACCGTTGCTCCGTTTTGAGCATGCTCTATAGGAAACTTGCTTAGTTTTGCACGTAGTTTCATATTATCATGTTGCATACTTGTTTTGAGGTGTTTGCTTGATGTTTGTATGCATTTTGCATCAATGCCATGTTTAACTTGTTTTGCTCATATCTTCTAGGCCGTAGCTCCGAATCTAATGAACTTTATATGTAACTTGACTAGAATTTCATGTAGATTGTCTTGGTACATATTAACTTGCTGTTTAACAACTTGAACATAAGATTTATTCAGATCTGGACCAATTTCGAAATTTGCATATGAGGTCTTACCGGATTTGTTATATGTTAGTTCCTGCCTCATTTAAACTTGCTTTGATGTGTTGTTCTTGTATGCATCATCTCTTGCCATGAGTAGCTTCATATAGCCTTTGTCATGCATCATACTTGTTTGAGCATCATGCCTTGTTCATGTGTGGTGTGTTTACCATGTTGTGTGCTTCTTCTCGATAGTTCCCGTGTTGTTGCGATCGTGAGGATTCGTTCGTTTTCGTGGCTTCATCTTCTTCATGGACTCGTTCTTCTTCCTAGCGGGATTTCAGGCAAGATGACCGTCACCTTGGATCTCACTACTATCATTGCTATGCTAGTTGCTTCATTCTATCGCTTTGCTGCGCTACCTATTCACTTGCTCTTCAAGCCGCCCAAATTGCCATGAAACCTCCTCTAACCTTTGTCACCCTTCCCAGCAAACCGTTGTTTGGCTATGTTACCGCTTTGCTCAGCCCCTCTTATAGCATTGCTAGTTGCAGATGAAGATGAAGATTGCTACATGTTGGATTATGTTTGTGTTGGGATATCACAATATCTCTTATTTAATTAATGCATCTATATACTTGGTAAAGGGTGGAAGGCTCGGCCTTATGCCTGGTGTTTTGTTCCACTCTTGTCGCCCTAGTTTCCGTCATACCGGTGTTATGTTCCTTGATTTTGCGTCCCTTATGCGATTGGGTGATTTATGGGACCCCCTTGACAGTTCGCTTTGAATAAAACTCCTCCAGCAAGGCCCAACCTTGGTTTTACATTTGCCTCACCTAGCCTTTTTCCCTTGGGAGTCGCGCTCCCGAGGGTCATCTTATTTTACCCCCCCGGGCCAGTGCTCCTCGGAGTGTTGGTCCAAACTAGAGCCACTTGCAGCGCCACCTCGGGGAAACTTGAGGGCTGGTTTTAGTTGTACATAGTGTTCATCCGGTGTGTCCTGAGAACGAGGTACGTGCGACTCCTATCGGGATTGTTGACACATCGGGCGGCTTTGCTGGACTTGTTTTACCATTGTCGAAATGTCTTGTAACCGGGATTCCGAGACTGATCGGGTCTTCCCGGGAGAAGGAATATCCTTCGTTGGCCGTGAGAGCTTATAATGGGCTAAGTTGGGACACCCCTGCAGGGTATTATCTATCGAAAGCCGTGCCCGCGGTTATGTGGCAGATGGGAATTTGTTAATATCTGGTTGTAGAGAAACTTGACACTTGACCTTAATTAAAACGCATCAACCGTGTGTGTAGCCGTGATGGTCTCTTCTCGGTGGAGTCCGAGAAGTGAACACGGTTTCTGGGTTATGTTTGACGTAAGTAGGAGTTCAGGATCACTTCTTGATCATTACTAGTTCACGACCGTTCCGTTGCTTCTCTTCTCGCTCTTATTTGCGTAAGTTAGCCACCATACTTGCTTAGCCGCTGCTGCAACCTCACCACCTTATCCATTTCCTTTCCCAGTTAGCTTTGCTAGTCTTGTTACCCATGGTGTTGAGGATATAGACCTGGGAGTCACCCGCCAGGAGGGCCGGGTTACTCTAAGGGTCATTACCAGAAGCCCGGAGCTAAGTTTCAAGATAATGGGCCAGAGATGGGCTGAGACCCGGATATGGCTTAAAGCCCGTAGTTACAATCATTGTTATAATAGACTTGTAATGTAAGGAAAGTATTAATTAGAGTCCGAGCCGGACGCTCTTATGAGCCGGCCGGGACTCTAAAGGCTGCAGGGCGTCAGCCTCCCTATATAAAGGGAGGACCCGGCAGCGGTTCAAGGGCGACAATAATCTCATCGAGAGCCGGGCATAGCTGTGTAGCTCCCTGGCGATCGTAACCCTATCAGTAACACCTCGAACTGGACGTAGGCTTTTACCTTCACCGTAAGGGGCCGAACCAGTATAAACCCTCGTGTTCCTTGTCCCGCATAACCCCTTCAAGCTTCCTAGTTGCGATGGCTCCACGACTAAGTCCTAGTTCAAGGACATCTGCCGTGACAATTCCACGACAGTTGGCGCCCACCGTGGGGCCAGCGCACGGTGGATTTGAGTTCTTGAAGGGCAGCTTCGAAGGGCTCAAGGGATACGCCGTAGGCCGGATGACCAAGAGTCGTCGCGGCAAGCTCTACGTCGACGACGAGGACTGGGGCCCCGACGCCGGCTCAATTGAGTACGGGTACCGGGTCCCCTTTGGCGGAATTCATGTCTTCATTGGCAAGGTTGGTGAGCCGGGCCCTGAGCCGGATCTCTGCGCCGATCTCATCGAAACGGCTCAGCGCGCACGACCCGCCCGGGCCCGGCCTGCCTTAAGGCGCGCTTTTGTGGGATGCATCCATGGAGGGCCCTCTGATCCATCCGGGTCTTGTGATGAGGCGGCCGCCGGCTCTGACGGCGAGTCGGCCACTGATGAGTCAAACTCGTTGTACCAACTTCAAGATGGCAGGTTCATGGGCTGTTCCGACGGCGACAGTATTCCGGACCTTTTTGAGCCGCCAAGTCAGGTTGGAGTTTTTATGGCCGGCGCGCAACCTGTTCAGAACCCCGCTGCCGGATCAGGAAACCCGATGCCTTCCCCGGCTCAGGTGCTGATGGATCTCACGGACAAGATGACGGCCCTGTTAACTGCCACGGTTGACCCGGCAGATCAAGCTCAGCATGATGCGGAGGTGGCACAGTTAAAATTGGATCTGATGAAAGCTAAAGAGGATCTTGCGGTAGAAGGGGTCAGGCTGGCGGCGGAGCGGGCGGCTCTCGACGCCCAGACTCAATTGATTCAGGCGCAGTCCTTCCAACTCACGATGGATCAGAATGCGGCCAACGAGGTCATGAGAAGGAGGCATCAGAAGGCCCAGTCTTGACTCCCGCCGGTTTACGATCCGCGCAATCTCTTCAACACGCCAGGTGCGGGATCCAGTAACCCACCAGGGGTCATTGCGCCCGGGTCGGGACGCCTTATTCAGCCACGAGTGATGGGGCCTCCCCAGGTGCCCCCTGCCCCGCCTCAGTATGTGCCAATACCCCCGGGCCATCATAATAACCCGCTGGAGAACATGGTCGCCGCAGCGGCACGGCTGGCGGCTCTGCCCGTTGATGGCGACTCTCCGATGGCTATTGAAACCCGCCGGGTCAGGGAACTCCTGCAGACGGCTCTGGCAGAGCAAGAGGCGTACTCTTACAGCCGGGATAGGATCCACTCAACTATTCACTTTGATGGGTCCAGGCAGCTGGAGGGCTCGGGGGCTGGTGTTGTCTTGGCTTCCCCTAAAGGTGACAAATTCCATTATGTGCTACGGTTGATGTTTCCTTGCACTAACAATGCGGCTGAATACGAGGCTTTGCTCCACGGTCTTCGGGTGGCTAAGGAGATGAGCTTAAGCCGGGTGAGGTGCTTTGGTGACTCAGACTTGGTGGCTCAACAAGTATCAGGCACCTGGGATTCTAAGGATCCTCTAATGGCGGCTTATCGCCGCGAGGTTGATGCCATTGCCGGGCACTTCCAGGGATACCAAGTGGAGCATATTGATCGCAGGCGGAACGAGGCGGCTGATGCGTTAAGCCGGCTAGGCTCTCAGCGAAAGCCGGTGCCGCCTAACACTTTCCTGGATGTCCTGTACAACCCTTCGGTCAAGTTGCCTACAGAGGAGGGCTTGGCTATCCCTGACCCGGAGGCGCGACTGGTGGCGGCTCTTCATGTCATACCAGACTGGACAATGCCATATCTGGCTTATATAACCCGGGGAGAGTTGCCTGAGGATGAAATTCTGGCCAGGCAAAGAACCCGGCGGGCTAAGTCAATGATTGTTATCGATGGCGAGTTGCATCATCGCAGTGTTTCAGGGGCATTTCAGCGTTGTATCTCCCCTGAGGAAGGACAAGAGATCTTGCGCGAGATCCATGAAGGGGATTGTGGCCATCATGCCGGTTCAAAATCTCTTGTGGCCAAGGCTTTCCGTCATGGTTTTTATTGGCTGACGGCTCACACTGATGCAGAGGACTTGGTCAGTAAATGTGATGGCTGCCAAATGTTCTCACGACGGGCTCATGTGCCGGCTCAGGAATTGAGGATGATCCCGATCACTTGGCCCTTTGCGGTCTGGGGGCTTGACATGGTTGGGCCTTTTAAACGGTCCAAGGATAAGAAGACCCACCTCTTGGTGGCGGTTGACAAATTCACGAAGTGGGTGGAGGCTGAGCCGGTTAGCAAGTGCGATGCAGTTACGGCGGTTCAGTTTATGAAAAAGGTGATTTTCCGCTTTGGCTTTCCGCACAGCATCATAACTGACAATGGCACCAATCTATCCAAGGGTGCTATGGAAGAGTTTTGTCAACAAGAGCATATCCGACTTGATGTTTCCTCAGTGGCTCATCCCCAATCCAATGGTCAAGCTGAGAGAGCTAACCAGGAGATTCTGAAGGGCATCAAACCCCGGCTTTTGGTCCCTTTGCAACGGACGCCGGGTTGTTGGGTGGAGGAATTGCCCTCCGTCTTATGGAGCATCAACACTACTCCTAACAGGTCTACAGGCTTCACGCCTTTCTTCATGGTTTATGGAGCAGAAGCAGTTCTCCCCAGCGACATCCGTCATGATTCACCCCGTGTGGCGGCTTATGTTGAGACGGATAATGAACAGGCGCGCCAAGATGCTCTGGACTTGTTGGACGAACAGCGTGATGTGGCAGCCGCCCGTTCAGCGATTTACCAACAAGACCTGCGCCGTTATCATAGCCGCCGGGTCAAGTCCTGGGTCTTCCAGGAAGGCGACCTAGTGCTCCGGCTCATCCAGGATCAAACATATGCACACAAGTTATCCCCACCTTGGGAAGGGCCTTTTGTGGTCAGTAAGAACTTGCACAACGGGTCATATTACCTCATTGATATCCGGGAGCATAAAGACTCGCGTAAATCTGAGGAGGAGACCCGTCGGCCGTGGAACATAGCTCAGCTTCGGCCTTACTACACTTGAGCTACCGGCTCTTGTGATGTACATATTTATCTCGGCCATGTAGATATTATGATAAAGCAATAAAACATGACCTCTGTCCTTTTCTCTCTCCCAAATATGTGTGTTGTTTTTTTTACATGCTGACTTACAGAAGATCCGGCTTATGATCATCTTCGAATCTAGCTGTAAGCAGTAAAGTCACTTGGGGGCTTCTTGTTCAAACATGGGTCGTATTCGAACCAAAGAGAACATAGCTGTCGATACCCATTTGATTGGCAAAGTGCCGAGCTCATTGGGAAGTTGCCTCTGGTCATATTTGAATCATAAGTGTAACCCCTCTGAGAGCCGACGTGGATCGTATTCGAATCAGCGTCGTTAAACAATTTTCAGAATCACTTGGGGGCTTCCTGTTCAAACATGGGTCGTATTCGAACCAAAGAGAACATAGCTGTCGATACCCTCTTGATTGGCATCGCCAAACCCACTGGGGGCTATATGATCGTATCCGAATCTTAGCTTAACCCCTTTGGACCGAGTTTCTGGTCGTATTCGAACCGGAAGCCCTTAAAGTTTTATATTTTACCACAAGTTTACTCTGATCATGTCAAAGTATGTACTGTCGGGTTTCACTTGCCGGCTTAATTTTGGTTTATCTTGTTAGTTGAGCATCATGGATGACATCAAGACAAGTAAAGTCGAGTTAAGGTACCAACCGTGCTACCCGGGTTATTTTACCCGGAAGTATGCCTACAGGCTGTTGAGTGTGTTATCACGACTGTGTTCAGAATATAGTTAAAGACCAGTCTTTTTGGTTTGTATTCCGGGTTATCCATCTCAAACACCTGATTCTCAGGGCGGTAAGCCGCCTTGCGACTTGTGATTTTCCTTTCTATGCAGATACTTAAAGGTACTTTTTAAGGTTGAGAAGGACAGAGGGATAATCACTACCCGGAGGAATACAGGATAATTTCAAGAATTTCCAGCATTCATTACGTGCACGATGGCACGGCAGAGATAAAATGTTGCACCTAGTCTATTACAAAATTCCTCAAGTTTCAAGGTTGGAGTGTTGTTCGGTGAACCGCCAGCCACTTTACGATGCCTGCTGGGTTGAAGTCCCCGGCTCG
This sequence comes from Triticum aestivum, assembly GCF_018294505.1. Classification (NCBI taxonomy): domain Eukaryota; kingdom Viridiplantae; phylum Streptophyta; class Magnoliopsida; order Poales; family Poaceae; genus Triticum; species Triticum aestivum. The sequence goes on from NC_057802.1 coordinate 44,413,943, forward strand.
TCTTCTGCTCCGGTTGATCCCAAGACCTCGAAGGTTGACGACTTCCAGTCGATGCCGCTGAGAGCTTCGAACTGGGCTTCTTCGTCAATTAACCCGGCCGGGTCAATCTCGGGGGCGAAGGTGTGCTGACGAGCCGGAGGAATCAGACTAAGAGCTTCATAGCGAGGGGTTGGAATCCTCTGATTCTCCGCGTTGTACCCCGGCTGATACTTGGTTAAGTCGGTGTCGTTCCCAATGATGGTGGCCACCGGGCGTACAGCCTTAACACATGCCGCGAAGTCCTTCTGGTCGAAGGCGGAGCCGTCTTCCTTCAAGCTCGGGTAACCCAGTGCGATGTCTGCCGGGTCTAGCTCCGGCAGGAATGCTTTGTCCCGGCTCAGCGCGGCAATTGCTCCGGATCTTGCGGAGGCTCGGCGTAACTCCTGGATCCGCTGTGGCAGAACAGCGAGCCGGCGCAGGACTTCAGCCAGATGGGTTGGCACCTCGTTGGATAGGGCCACCACAGCTAAAGCGCGCTGTGACCCGGTGTAGAGTTGTTCCACCAGGGTGTACACGGCCTTTAGCTTGGTGACCACGCTCTGGTTCAAGTTGGTGCTTCTGGAACCTGTTTAACAACATCAGATGACCTGGTGACAAGGATGAATCAGGAGATGTAAACATTCTAACATGAATGAAAGGCCGGTGAGGCGACTTACCGAAGATGGCAGCTACCATTTGGGACACTTGGCGCTTTAGGCTGGAGAGTTCGGCGGTTTTTTCAGAGAGTGCCTTCTCCGCCTGTTCCGCCCGGGTTACCAGTGCGGCTTTCTCTTCAGCCCAGGCCTTCCGCTCAGCATCAAATTTGGTCTTCCGCTTTTCTTGAGCAGCGATGCTGGAGACAAACTTGGCGTTTGCCTTCCGGGTCTCCATCTCTTGTGCCTTCAGCCGGCTCTTGAGATCCGCCAGGTCCGACTCTAATTTCTTGCCAACAGCCTGCATATATTTCCGGGTTATTAACAGTTATTCTATAAAGTCCCAAGCGCTTTCCAAGCAAAGACACTTGGCACTTGGGGGCTAATGCATATTGAACGTATCTATCTATGTACGGCCGGCTCAGTTCAGTAAGCCGGAATCTAAGTCTACAACATATTCAAGTATAAGTCCTAGACTTGGGGGCTAGAATGACAAGGATCACTATGCAGAAAGTAAGAAAACAGCAGAAGGTTACCTCATATTTTTGTTGGATCTGGTTGACCATGGCGATCTCGGCGTCCCGGCTCTTGTGAACTTGGCTGATGTAGCCTGAGACAAGCTCTCCAATGCTTAAATCGGTGTAGCTGGAGAGATCCAGATTCACCCGATGGGGTTGCAGCAACTCCCCCTTCGCGGAGCATTTGGCCAGTGCGGTCGGCCTCCCCGGCTCAACATACTCCGTCCGGGTAATTACCACGTCCGGGTCGTTAGCTGGTGGGGCTGAGCCGGAGGCCTCCGGGTTAGCTGACGCTTCGGTTGTTCTCTTGGTGGTCGGGGCAGGGGCTTCAGGCGCCGTGTCCATGGGAATGGTGGCTTCGGGGGCGGAGGCGACTGGCGGCTCTTGAGCCGTCGCCTCCGGCTCAGGCAAGTCTGGCACTCCGGCTGACCTGGTCTTCTTTGCTCTTTTGGTGAGCTTTGCCTGGGCACTGAAAGGACAGAAGTGTTAGGTATACAAAAAGTAAGTACAGACAGATAATGTAAGGAGATTGTTATTACCCGGGTGCAGTCTTGAAGGCCGGCAGACTTGACTGCATGGAGTCACCCGAAGAGGGAGAGGTCTCCTGGTAATTGGAGTCAGAAGAGTTGAGTGGCTGACGGATGACACCCGCCAACGGATGAAAAGGGTACAGGTGAGAAAAAACCTCTGTGCGGCGCTTCCTCGTTGCGTCGGGTAACCCGGTGGAGAGGTCGGTGTCCTTGCGGGCCTGGGTGAGACGCCGGCTTTCGTGAACCTGCTGCTTCAAAAGGAATTGAGGGTCTTGATGAGCTAATGGATGAGAAAAGCTTACTTTCCGGGTTACCCTTCGGACTTTCAGCTGTGGCAAAGGCTCCGAGTCGGAGGGGAGTAATGTTACCTCTTCAATCACCGGGTTACTGGCGCCGGTGTCATCCTGTCAGTAAGCAAGTGTTGATAAGGCGGACAGCATCAGACAACATATACAGCAAGAATTTAAAAGGTTTAAGGGTTACCTCTGACTCGGAGCTATCGCTTAATTGCAGCAGCTCCGAAGCAGTGGGTCTGTTTCCCTTTTTGCGAGGGGCGGCTCTCTTGGCGGCTTTCTTCGCCTTCCTGGCCTTCTTGGCCGCCTCATGGTCATACTTGACCCGCCAGAATTTATCATCAGCCTGAGAAATACAGTAATGAGTTCTTAGTAAGATAACAAGTAAAACAAAATGGAAAGGTTAAAGTCAGCGGCTTACCGCTGGGGCTGGATTGGTCTTGCAGAACGGGGCTAGCCCGGTTTTTCCACAGTCTGCCAGGCTCTCGTTTAATAGAGCCTTGGTCTCTTCTTCGGCAACGTCTTCTGGAAGGTCGTTGCGACTGTGCCTCTGCGGGTCATCCTTTCGCCCGGTGTACTCACACATTAAGCCGGGGCGGCGGCTCAATGGGATCACCCGCCAAGAGATCCAGACCCGGACCAGGTCTATTCCGTTTAGACCGTTGCCTAGAAGGGCCTTGATCTTATTGATCGTTGGAAGCAGAGGCTGGCGTTCCGCGGCAGTCAGCTTGTCGGATAGCGGATGAGTCGGCTCCAGGCGCGTTGGGCGAAAGCCGGGCAGCGGGCTCTCATCAGCCGGGGACGTGTCTTGGCAGTAGAACCAAGTCATGTTCCAGTCCTTGGGGTGACTTGGCGGTTCTGCGTAAGGAAATAGACAGTCCCTGCGCCGTTGGATGGAGATGCCGCCTAACTCTAGACTTGGACCGTTTGCGCACTCGGTTTGGCGGTTCAAATAAAACAGCTCTCTAAAGAGCAGCAGACTCGGCTCTTCTCCACGATATACTTCACAAAAAACTTGGAAGTTGCAGATGTTGGATATGGAATTGGGTCCTATATCCTGAGGTCGAAGGTCAAAGAAGTTGAGCACATCCCGGAAGAATTTTGAGCCGGGCGGTGCGAAGCCCCGGCTCATATGGTCCGCAAAGATCACTACCTCCCCGTCCCTCGGCTGTGGCCTTTCTTCGGACGGGTCAGGGGCACGGTAGGACATCACTTCCTTCTTGGGCAGATATCTGGACTTTACAAAGTTGGCCAGGGTCTCTTTGGTGACGCTGGATTTCATCCAGTTGCAAGTGATGGGAGCCTTGGGAGGCATGGTGACGGTTGGTGGTCTACGAGGAAGAGAAAAGTGTCCGGGTTAATTATAAGCCGGGGATTATCATTCAAACTACAGTGACGGCTTATGAAGGGGACTAATGGTATGTATTGATACGGTGGGTTATCTAAGCCGTCGGGGCCTTCAGGATAAGTTGGTCATCTACGGCTTACTGCGGTTAAGTCGGAAGATACTACAGAGCATGGTTCTCTTTAAACCGGAAAGTTCTACGGCGCGTGTTTTCTTTAAGTCGGAAATATAAGCCGCCAAGATTCAAGGATTGCAGTTTTTACTAAGTGTGGTAAAACAGATTTCACATATTACAGTAACTTTTTTGGATCAAATTAGTCGGAGCAGAGAAAATTTTCTAGACCTAAAAAACAGAGGCAGGAGAAGTTCTTGAGGTTGAACACAGTTCTTATGCAGTAAAAAGAGGATTTCTTGTAGATGAAATGAGTTCCGAACGTCTACCGCAGTGGTTTTATGCAAGGATAAAGATCAACCGACTACAGTGGTGACGAGGACTGCCGAGTTTCTGACAAAAGGTGACGAACACGAGGAACGGGAGGAACCCTACCATAGATCTGTTCTAGCAAGGCAGAGAAGACTCACCGGAGTTGAGGAAGAGCGAAGGTCGCCGCCGTTATCTGGTCCGGGTCAGGGTGATGCAGCGGCCGGGTCGATGAAGATCAGGGGCGCGACGGCGGCGTCGGCGGCGGCAGAGGCTCGGGCAGAGGAACGACAGCGCGAGGAAGAAGGAGAGTGTGAGAAGAGAGTGCCGGGCCGGCCTATTTATAAGGTAAGTCATAAGTGGGCGCGAGATTCAAGGAGACCACGGCGTGGTTATCTCCCCCTCATGGCGCCTCGATTTTCGCAAAGACAGTAAAAGCAGAGATCCGTTGCGGATCTGGCAGAGTAAAAAAAAACGGACTTAATGGAGGATGACGTCACAGCGGATTATCCGGAGTCCGGAGAATGACGTCACTCCGGGTTATGGCCTTCACACGAACGGTAAGCCGGAGATTTTTCTGTCGGCAGAGTTGAAGATTGACGCGAGCCGGCTCAAGTCAATCTGGGGCCTAATGTTGAGGATATAGACCTGGGAGTCACCCGCCAGGAGGGCCGGGTTACTCTAAGGGTCATTACCAGAAGCCCGGAGCTAAGTTTCAAGATAATGGGCCAGAGATGGGCTGAGACCCGGATATGGCTTAAAGCCCGTAGTTACAATCATTGTTATAATAGACTTGTAATGTAAGGAAAGTATTAATTAGAGTCCGAGCCGGACGCTCTTATGAGCCGGCCGGAACTCTAAAGGTTGCAGGGCGTCAGCCTCCCTATATAAAGGGAGGACCCGGCAGCGGTTCAAGGGCGACAATAATCTCATCGAGAGCCGGGCATAGCTGTGTAGCTCCCTGGCGATCGTAACCCTAATTAGTAACACCTCGAACTGGACGTAGGCTTTTACCTTCACCGTAAAGGGCCGAACCAGTATAAACCCTCGTGTTCCTTGTCCCGCATAACCCCTTCAAGCTTCCTAGTTGCGATGGCTCCACGACTAAGTCCTAGTTCAAGGACATCTGCCGTGACAATTCCACGACACATGGTAATGGGATTGCTGAGTCCTCGTGGCTCACAGTTTACTACAACACCAGCTGCAGGTACAGGTTTTGTGATGATCCTGACGCGAGGGCGATGTTACTTGTTTGGAGTTCTTCTTCTGCTTCTTCTTCGATCAGGGGATAGGTTCCAGGTCGGCAGCCTGGGCTAGCAGGGTGGATGTCGTTTGAGCTTCTGTTTATGTTTCATCCGTACTCGGATGTTGTTCATGTGTTTGATGTATTAATGTATCCTTGCGGCATTTGTATGCCTGGTATGTATCCCCATATATTATGTAATGTTGATGTAATGATATCCACCTTGCAAAAGCGTGTCAATATGCGGTTTTATCCTTGGTGGGACCTTCGAGTCTCTTTAGGATAGTATCGCATATTGGGCATGACAGTGGGCATCCACTGCCGCGTCTTCCCCGGCTCCGCGCCGTCCCCTTCCTAGGCCTCGCCGTCGTCCACTGCCTTGGTGCTCTCAGCACGGCGTGGTCAACGACATTCCATCAGAAGAGTACTGTACGTGGAGAGGCTGACAGCTGGGTCCACGGCCACAGCCCAGTTTTTTTGTGATTTGCCAAGTAAGTCGCTTTGTCAGGCCAGTTGGGCTGCAAATCTTTCAAGACGAGGAGAGCTTTCATTCGGCTGGCCGAGAAAATGGCCCATCAGTAATGAGAAATGGGCTGTACATTTTTAAAACACATCAAACCGATTAGTTTCAAATATCTTTTTTTTTCATTTCGGGTTTTTAAATTACATTAATACTTATGCGTGGAGAATTTGTTGGATTTTATATTGATATACATTTATTTTTAAAATCAGTTTGAATGTGAGTCGAAATTTCGGGATTAAAAATAGTTCGGACCGCACCGAAATATGCGAAATCTCGTATAATTTTTTAACCGTGGCCACAATATGGCCTGTAATGCTAAGAAAAAGAATATGGGCTCCCAAAAAACCTTAATAATTAGCGAATGGGCTGTAAATTATTAGAAATAATGACAGATGGGTTGTATGCTGTTTTCCACAGATTTGAGGCTTTCCTAAAAAAAAGGTTGACGCACAAGCACTGACTGTTGGATGTCCATCCAACGGCCGTCGTGCTTCTTCAATCTCTGCTCTTTCTGCTCCAGCCACTCAAACAAGCGCCAGCGGGACTTCCTGCTCCCTCCTCCCCGCGGCCGGCTCTGCTGCCGCGCAGGCCTCACCGCCCCACCATACTCCCATCGCTGGCCTAGCCATCCCTCTACTCACCCACACCTGCTGTTATTCTCCGGCGACGGCAGACGAACCAGTAAACCCTCATACAGTCGTACTCCCCTCCGCGTGGGAAACAACTGCCGAGTCTTCCCTGCCTCCGTGTCGTTCCCTTCCTAGGCCTCGCCGTCGTCCACCGCCCTGGTGCTCTCGGCGCGGCCTGGTCAACGTGGTCAACGACTGACATGCATCTGAAGTGGACTGTATGTGGAGAGGCCGACAGCTGGGTCCACGGCCGCACGCAAGGAAATGCCTCCTTATTACGCGCAAAATAATGATTCCTCCACCTGACATCATGGACCCACCGAAAGGGCCTCTGTATTTCGTGAAAAAACGTTACCGCCGCTGACAGCTCGGACCCACCAGCTATATCTTCGCACGCAAGGAAGTGCCTCCTTATTACGCACAAAAAAATGAATACTCCCCTTATTAGCTGGGACCCAGTATAGTGGCAGGCTGAGTTGTGGGCCTACTAAGTTGACGGGGACGGAGGGCTTTGTCAACTTAGTAAATATGCACGATTCTAGCTCCAGTAACCGTACGATGTCCATCCAACGGCCGTAGTGCTTCTTCAACCTCTGGTCTTCTTGCTCCAGCCGCCCAAAGCAGCGCCGGTCGTGCCGCATGCTCCTGCCTCCCGTGGCCGGCTGTGCTGCTGCGGAGGCCTCACCGCCCCCTACTATTCCCACCGCTGGCCGGGCCCTGCAGCGACGGCAGCCTCACACCACAGCCGAACCAGTGAAACCTCGTACTCCTCTTCGCGCGGGCTTCCACTGCCGCGTCTACCCGGCTCCCCGTCGTCCCCTTCCTAGGCCTCGCTATCGTCCACCGCCCTGGTGCTCTCGGCGCGGCGTGGTCAACGTGGTCAAGGAACGACTTCCATCGGACGTGGACTATACGTGGAGAGGCTGACAGCTGGGTCCACGGCCGCAGCAAGGAAGTGCCTCCTTATTACGTGGAAAATAATTATTCCTCCACCTGACAGCTGGGACCCACCGGACGGGCCACTGTATTTCGCGAAAAAACATTTCCCCCTGACTGCTAGGACCCACCAGCTACATCTTCGCACGCAAGGAAGTGCGTCCGGGCAAAAAAAGATTCGCCCCCCTGACTGCTGGGACCCACCAGCTACATCTTCGCAGGCAAGGAAGTGCCTGACAGTCGGGACCCACCTGGTCGAAGCGTACGTAGCGTTGTCATTCTGGTCGCGAATGTGTACGTACATATATACTGGTGGATGTAGAGGCGCGCACGTGTCGTAGTAGAGGCGCGTACGTGTCATAGTAGAGGCGCGCACGTAGCATGTACACGTACATACAGCGGCCAGGGTGCAAGAAAGAAAATATAGCCACGTATGTGTACATACGGGTGGGGTCTCCAACGCCTACTCGCGCATACGTACGGCCGGGGCTCGTGTACATGGCTGGGTCGGAACGGAGAAACAGCGTCGTCGTCGTGTTCATGGGGAGCCAACCGGCTGGGTCGGAACGGAATGCGTCGTCGTGTTCATCGGGAGGGCTTGGACGGAACAGCCGATGGAAACGAGGCCTGGCGTACCGCAAAACGGAGGAAACAGCCTTGTGTTCGACCGGCCACGTTTGAAACGGGATCCTGTTCATCGGGAGGGGACTGGCTTACCGCAAAACGGAGGAAACGGACCTCCTACGGTCGAAACGGGGGTCCTGTTGATCGGGAGGGGTGTGGCCTACCGCAAAACGGAGGAAATTGACTTGTGTTGGAGCGCTACGGTCGAAACGGGGGTCCTGTTCATCGGGAGGGGTGTGGCGTACCGCAAAACGACTCCACGGGATACTATTCATCTCCACCGTCGACCCCCTCCAGCCTCCACGGGCTACTGTTCATCCACCGTCGACCTCCTCCGGCCTCCACCTGCGACTGTTCATCCACGGGCTCCTGTTCATCCAGCCTCCACCACGCGCTACTCCACCGACTATTGTTCAACCAGCCCTCTCCACGGGCTCCTGTTCAACCACCCCTCCACGGGCTACTGTTCATCCACCCCTCCACCGTCTACTGTTCATTCTTCCCTCCACGGGGTGGTCCTGTTCATCCTGCCCTCCACGGGGTCCTGTTCATCCAGCCCCAACCGGCTCGATCGATCGGGGTCCTGTTCATCCAGAGGCAACACCACAGCGTCCTGTTCATCCACCCCCACTGGGAACTGTTCATCCAAACCCCCCCCAGCAACGCTCACTGTTCATCCAGAGGCAGCATCGATCGGCTTCAGTTAGCAGCAGTAGCGAAGGAATCGCTCGATCGGGTTCAGTTAACAGCCACCGATCGATCGCTCGGGTTCAGTAACGTGTAGCCTGCAGTGCAATCACTCGGGTTCAGTTAGAGCCCAACGCCTCGCTCGGGTTCAGTTAGAGCCAACGCCTCGCACACACGCGCGTACGTGTACGAGAGAAACGCGCATCGCTCGGCCCCCGACCTCCCACCGTAACCGGGAACTCCCCGAAATTTTCCTCGCCCTCGCTTCTACCACGGTTTTTTCCATCATGGATGGCCCAAAGAATGTCATGCAGCTGCGTCTCCGGCCCGCCCAGGACGAAAAGCCCATTTTTTGTCATGATTTTTTGTCATAGAAGTAGGAGCCCACCACATCTATGATGATACCGGGTTTTGTCACAATTATCGTCATAGAAGTGTCATATGTATGACAGAAAAAAATTCGTTCGGCCCAAAATGTCACGGATGTGTCTTTTTTTGTAGTGATATTGGTTCATGATCATTGGTTAGTAGAAATATCAATACTAAAGCTTTTTATTAACATCTCATCTAAGTGTTGGTCATGGCATGGTGGGGAGGTTTGAGCATTTTTATGTCTGAAATGAAATCCTTGAGTGTTGTTATAATTGGATGCACACGATGGTTAAACCCTACCAACCAGTCCCCTAGGGGCATGCGAGTAGTACTTTGCTTTGAGGGCTAATAAACTTTCACACTAAGCATGCGAGTTCTTTATGACTAATGTGAGTGCATGGATTATACACACTCCTACATTTCCGCAATTTGCTAGCCTCTTCTTTACCATGCATTGCCATTTCTCACCTCAAGAGTTGGTGCAAACTTCGTCGGTGCATCCAAACCCCATGAAATGATACGCTTTGTCACACATAAGCCTCCTTGTATCTCCCTCAAAAATAGCCACCATATCCACTATTATGGCATTTCCATAGCCATTCCGAGATATATTGCCATGCAACTTCTATCATTCTGTTTTTATGACATGTGTGTTCATCGTCATATTGGTTTGCATGATCATATAGATCTGACATGATATTTGGGGCACAACCACCGTTCATCATTTTTATATTGTTACGCTAGATCATTGCACCCCGGTACACTACCAGAGGCATTCATATACACTAGTAGGAAAAGGGGCTTTTACCCCGGTTTGTAAGGGCCTTTTGTCCCGGTTTTCGAACCAGGACTAAAGGGTCATTACCAAAGCCCTAACCCTTTAGTCCCGGTTCTTACAAGAACCGGGACAGAAGGTCCTCCACGTGGCCGCTGCTGCCAGCCTAGGCAGGGGGGCCTTTGGTCCCGGTTGCTGCCACCAACCGGGACCAATAGGCAGGGCCTTTTGTCCCGGTTGGTGCCACCAACCGGGACCAATAGGCAGGGCCTTTTGTCCCGGTTGGTGTCACCAACCGGGACCAATAGGCATCCACGCGTCAGCATTTCAGGGGCTGGGGTTTTTGTTTTTTTTTGAAAGGGGGGGTTGGGGGGTTTTGGGGGGTTAATATAGGTGTTTCATACATTGTGTTAGCTAGCTAATTAATAGAGAGAAGTGTCCTCTCTTATCTCCGTGCTTGGTCGACGCTACGTACTATATACGTATGGAGAGGACTAGACATGCTAGCTAGTAAGCAAACGAAGGAAACAGAAGATCGTCATGAACATATGCATAGAGAGAGAAGTGATATCGACCACCTCTCCTTCTCCGAGAGATTGGTCGAACAACAAGTTCTCGTATATCTATCTGACACTACCGGCTACATATATACAATAATTATCTCTTACAATATAATCTCCTAATTAAATTGTAAGAACATAGGGTCCACATAGTATTCTCCGTTTTCAGTGATCACGTGGTCAAGGAAGAATGCCGCCAATTCCTCTTGAATTGCTCGCATACGATCTTCTGCTAGGAGTTCATCCCGCATCCGAAACATCTAATTTGAAGAAGGGGTCAATACATATATATATGAATAAATGAAACTCGACACAAATGATGGTAATAAAATAAAATTGTGAATATTATTGCTTACGCACTTCATATTGTTCGTCAGAGTAGCCCCGCTCACAGGTCGTGTGGCGGATAGACTTGCAAACGTAGTATCCACAGAAATCATTCCCTTGTTCCTGCCACAACCACTTTACAAGAAATAGAGGTCAATCTAACTGATAAGCAAGCATGCTAAATGGTATTGATGAAACTAGCGCTTGAATCACTAGGAGATGTGCGGAACATGCTACTATAGTACTTACTTTCGGGTGTCTAAATTGCAGCTTCTTCGGCAGCCCTGGAGCTTTTGTGGTGAATTTTCTCCAAACCCTGCCAGACAAAGAAAACAATTACTTGATATCAGGAAATGAACAAAGTTGCTGATATGGTGGATAATGATCGATTTAACTTACTTCTCGAGCATTTGAGTCATGTCCGCATAGTCCTGGGGATCTTTTCGTCTCGAGTCTAAGACGGTTACTACTCCCTGCTCAAGCTTAATCTCTAGGAGAATATAGTGGAAGCTGCGCATGCATGCATAAGTCATCAATTACATTACCATAACCTGGACTAATAAGGGAAACCGAATATGCACAAGACAGTAACACTCACTTGAAGTTGTAAGGAAAGAGTATTATATCTTTGTTTTGATTTAATACCAACGATTGTAGCAAGTTGGCCTCGGCTTCTTTGGCATGTTTTTCAACCGTATATGCATCTATGAGATTTGTGTTAATGAACCCAATATCACTGATTTGTCTTTTCTTCAATTCGGCGATCTTCAATCTGCATAATATAGTGAGGATAATTATAAATACATGCAATGAAAGAGCTGACCTATATAGAGAGACTTAATGACAGAAGTAGTACTACTTACAGACAGTAGCAAGTGATCATTGATTTATCGAGGGCCTTTTGATTGAAAAGTTGGAAGAACTCCTCAAATGGAACATTCAGCAGTTCAATTCCAACGAGGTCATGCTCCGGTTTAACTCTCAGCGTCAAAGTATTCATCCCATCAGACTCTCTACAGGTTTTCATGTACCAATCATGTAATCTTCGCATCATCGTTGTTAGAGATCTTTCATCTTTGACGAGAGGCTTCCCGTAATGGTATTTGTGTTCGTCCACCTCCATGATTTCATAATGTACATCGTCGGGCAGGTAATCTCCAAGATTGCTATAACCGGCCACCATCCTTGGATCATTAGCGATGATGTCTTTAGACACCTTGAGCGGGGGGCACGATTGGTTTGCTTGTTCGCCGAGCTGGGCAATTTTTTCCCAGCTCGTCGTTCTTTTAACCTTTGATCACTGACAGTACTTCCCAACTGCTCCGCTTCGACAAATGTCTTTGCAATAATGCGCTCATAGTTGCCTTTCGGCGGAGACTTTGGTGGTTTTGTCAGGGCATCCAGAGTGCGCTTCGCTTTCACCGGATCTACCTTCTCCTCTGGAGGTGGATGTTTCTTTGCTTTCACCCCTTCAAAGAAGTTCTTCACTTCGGCTCGCACGATCTTCGCGTTCTCCTCCTCGGTCCTCTCGTATGGTAACTTCTCTGGAGTCTTCAGAGAAGGACCGAATCTGTATTGCCTCCCGCCTCTGGCAGCTGTACTGCTAGACGCCGGCAGAGCAGATGGAGCGGCTGCGGCTGTCTTCTTTCCTTGCTTACGAGGCGGAGGAGAAGGACTATGACGCGCCAGAGCAGCCGGAGCCGCGGCGGGTCTCTTCCACCCTTGCTGACAAGGCGGAGAAGGAGGAGGCTGGCTGCTCTGGCACGCCGGCGCAGGCGGAGAAGGAGGCGGAGTGCCGCCACGCGCCGGAGAAGGAGGCTGAGTGCCCTGACCACTCGCCGGAGGAGGAGGCGGAGTGCCGCCACATGCCGGAGAGGAGGCTGAGTGCCCTGATCACTCGCTGGAGGAGGAGGCGGCGGCGGAGTGCCCTTACTCGCCGGAGGCGTCCAGTTCAGAAGGTTAATGAGCTCCTTCCGCCATAGGCACGGAGTCTTCAGAGCCAAACCCAGCCGATTCTCCCCTTCACCGGTAGGGTGGTCAAGCTGGAGGTCCTCAAATCCCACCGTTATTTCATCCACCATCACCCTAGCATATCCTTCTGGAATCGGCCGGCAGTGGTAGGTTGCGCCGGGCTCAGGAGGTAAAACAGAGCCAACAGCCGCCTTGACTTTGAAGTTCTGCCATTCCGCCATAAGGTGGCAATGTTGAGACTCCGTGATAGCATCCACGGGGTAGCTAGCAGGAGCCGTCTAGACATGCTCCGGCTGAAGCAGCTCGGTGGAAGCCACGCTGCTTCTCCGCTGAGATGGCGGGGTAGCTTCGGGGGTAGTTTCGGCATGTCGATTGCCGTCTCGTTCCTCTAGCGCTTGAACCCTTTCGTGCAGCTTCTGAATTTGGGTCTGCTCCATTTTTTCCTCCTCTCCTGGCTTTTGTAACCACCTGTCTCCGGAAAACCGGCCTTCCACGGAACGGAGTCTGGCGTGCCTCGTGTCCGTCCAGGGTGCTCAGGATTCCCGAGGGCCATTGTGAGCTCGTCATTCTCTCTGTCTGGAACGAACGTCCCTTCCTGCGCTGCATCGATATATTGCTGAATCTTCTTGACTGGTATTCTCAAAAGCTCGTTCATCCAAACGCACCTCCCTGATACAGGGTCCAAGGTTCCGCCAGCCCCGAAGAACCAAGTCCGGCAACGGTCTGTCCAGTTCATTGTCTGTGGTTCGATCCCTTTTTCAAGCAGATCATTCTCAGCCTTGGCCCACTTAGGCCGGGCTTTGAGGTAGCCACCTGACCCTGTGCGATGGTGAAGCTTCTTCTTCGCAGCATTCATCTTGTTTGTCGCTGACATCTTCTTACTCTTTTCCGATGTCTTGTGGGCCACAAATGCGGGCCAGTGATCTCTGATCTTCTCATACCGGCCGATGAATTCTGGTGTCTCTTCTTTGTCGACAAACGTTTTCAGCTCATTCTTCCACCTCCTGAATAGGTCTGCCATCTTCTTAAGAGCATGAGACTTGATTAATTGCTCTTTAACTAGCTTCTCCGGATCCTCCTCTCGCGGTAGGGTGAAATTTGCCTTCAGCTCAGTCCAAAGATCATCTTTCTGCATATCATGGACATAAGACACCTCAGGGTCTTCCTTCTTAGGCTTATACCATTGTTGGATGCTGATCGGGATCTTGTCCCTAACTAGAACCCCGCACTGAGCAGCAAATGCATCCTTTGTCCGGATGGGTTCAATCGGTTGGCCGTCGCGCGCGATTCCTGTGGTCTCAAACCTTTCATCCGAGCGCAACTTTCTCTTCGGGCCTCATCTCTTTACCGAAGTTGTGCTCGATCCGGAGGGCTAGAAAAAAGAAGAAAGACGAGTGTTAATTAATATGTGTACATACCAAAACAATGAATGCATCAATTAGCTAGTCAGCACAGGCTTAACTAATATATTTACCTGGCCGGACTCTGTTCGGTCACCGGAGCCGTCACCACGGGCTCCTTCTTGCACCAGCATTGGGTCACCGGAGCCATCATAATCATGTCTTTCCTCCTCCACTCTTCGATCACTGTAGCCTGCTTCTTCACCCTGTTCTTCCAGACCATCATTGTCGTTAAGATACGAGAAGATATCACCTCCGGCTAAGATTATGTCCCCCAACACCTCTTCTGCTTGCTCGTCTCGTCCGTGCTCCATTGTTTCTGCAAATATTACAACATGGCAATTATTACACAAACATGACAGCAGGTGGATATATTAGTGCAAACGTAGACCTAGCTTATTCCGGGTTTGGGGTGGCCTCGGCAACACTTCAAGGGTAGGGGCGCGGCGGGAGGGGGTAGGAGACCGACATCGTTTTTTCTAGGGTTTGGGTGTCCTCGAGAGTTTTGGTCGAGCGAGAGGGCCGGGGGATGCTCCCGTGGTATAAGTTATCATGGTCGAGAGGGGGTATAAATATCGACCGTCCATCATGTCGAAGTTATCTGGGAGGGAGTTATATATATCGACAACGACGACATACATACATGGGAAAATAATGTTATCGGGGAGGGGGTATATCGACCCCCCCCACGTGTTGAAGTTATCGGGAGGGGGTTATATCGACAACGACGACATACGTACATGGGAAAATAATATTATCGGGGAGGGGGTATATCGACCCCCCTCGTGTTGAAGTTATCGGGAGAGGGGTATATCGACGACGACAGACCCGATAAAACATAAGAAAACGAAGAAGAAATAAAAAGTGGAGAAGAAGGAAAGGAATAGTGGAGAAGATTGAAGAAAAAAAGAAGGAAAAAAAAGAGGAGAAGAAGAAAGGAATAGAGGAGAGAAGAAGAAAAAATAGAATTTTTTCTATTTTTTCTTCTTCTCTTCTATTCCTTTCTTCTTCTCCTCTTCTTTTTCTTCTTTTTTCCTCTTCTTATTTATTTCTCCTCTTCTTCCTCTCCTCTTCTTCTCCTTTCTTCGTCTTCTTATTTTCCTTTTTCCTCTCATTCAT
>NC_057802.1:44429261-44429765 GCF_018294505.1 Triticum aestivum
AGTCGACGACGACGAGGATGCGGGATAGGCGTCGTCGACGTAGATGCGGGAACTACTTCTATATATAGTTAAATAAAGTAGTTTTATTAATTAAATCAACTAGTTCAACTACTAAGCACTTACTATAAATAAATAAAGTAGTACTTACTAAAAATAAACTACTTCTATATATAGTAAAATAAATTGGTTTATTAAATCAAGTAGCTAGTTCAACTATATATGAAGCACTTACTATAAATAAAATAAAGTAGTACTTACTAAAAATAAGCTAGTTTAACTATAGTTCTATAATTTTTCTAACTAATTATATTAAACACTTTCTCTTCTTGTTTTTTCCTTTTTCCTCTATTCTAAATATGAACATATTCATCAATGACTTTGATCATCCACAATTTTCCTATACATACACAATATACTTCTTCCTCTTCTTCTTATTTATTTCTCCTCTTCTTCCTCTTCTTATTTCCTTTTTCCTCTCATTCCTTTTCTTCTTCTTCCTTCTTA
>NC_057802.1:44430031-44430643 GCF_018294505.1 Triticum aestivum
GTATATCGATCCCCCTCTCATGTTGAAGTTATCGGGATGGGGTATATCGACCCCCCCCCACGTGTTGAAGTTATCGGGAGTTATCGGGTGCTCCCGTGGTCTAAACTCCGTCTATGGACGATTGAAAATTCTGAAAAAATACATCTATGATCCCTCGATGTCCCCGCCTCTCTTATAAACAAAAAAAATCTGTGAATAAAAAAACATCATGTTCTATGAACAAAAAAACATCATATTTCATCCACATCCGTCCATACATCATATATGTGATCATCTATGAAAAAACATCATATTCTATAAAAAATCATCACATATATATATGAACAAAAACAATTATGATAACAAGCATATATATCATCATATATAAAAAAAACAAGCATATATATGAAAAAAACAAGCATATATATGAAAAAAATGCTAGGGAGGGAGCCGGCCGGACCAAGGTGAGGAGGACACGGGGTCGGCGGCGAGGATGGCGACGGGGCAGTGGGCGCGCGCTTGGGGTAGGGGCGACGTCGACGAAGGGCGAGGCAGGGCGACGGCGACAACGTACTGGGGCGGGCCCGGGTGGCGCGCGTCGGGGCAGGGGCGCGGGCGACGGTGATGGCGGGC
>NC_057802.1:44431343-44432007 GCF_018294505.1 Triticum aestivum
CTTTGGTCCCGGTTGGTGGCACCAACCGGGACTAAAGGGGGGGCATTGGTCCCGGTTGGTGCCACGAACCGGGACCAAAGGGAGCATTGGTCCCGATTCGTGCCACCAACCGGGACCAATGGCCTTGCACAGCGGCGTGGTGGTGGGAGTTTAGTCCCACCTCGCTAGCTGAGAGAGAGCCGCACCTGTTTATAAGGTGCGATGCGCCTGAGCTGTCGAGCTCCTCTCTAAAGCAGGCTTACGGGCCTAACCTCTCTGTACATGCCTGTGGGCCTACTGGGCCTTCTGCGGGCCTGAATCCTGGCCCATGGATGGGTTTCTAGTCGTATTCAGGCCGTGGTTGCCCAGTAGGTGGCATAATTTTTATTTTTTGCCTGTTTTTTTGTTTTCTTTTTTGCTTTATTTATTTTGTTTTGTTTCTACTTACAACAAAAACTTATTTATTTTATTTTGTTTCTAATTACTTATTTATTTTACTTTATGATAATTCTTTTTGCTATTAAAGTTTCGAACAAAAAAAGTTCTTTATGAAAATTATTTTTGCTTTCAATGATTTTGAACAGAAAATACTTCGATAATTTTAGTTGCATCAATTTTATATAATTTTAGTTTCAATAATACTAGAGGTTGCTTATAATGTTTTGAACAGAAAATACTTTGATAA
>NC_057802.1:44432017-44433909 GCF_018294505.1 Triticum aestivum
GTTTCTAACAAAAAAAGTTCTTTATGAAAATTATTTTTGCTTTCAATGATTTTGAACAGAAAATACTTCGATAATTTTAGTTGCATCAATTTTATATAATTTTAGTTTCAATAATACTAGAGGTTGCTTATAATGTTTTGAACAGAAAATACTTTGATAATTTTAGTTTCATAAATTTTATTTATGTTATTAAAGTTTATTTTATTTTGTTTCTACTTATATATTTTATTAAAGTTTATATTATTTTGTTTCTAATTACTTATTTATTTTATTTGTTATTTTTCATGCACCATTTTTCATGCATTTACTGATTATTTTGAGCTATAAGACCCTAAAATTGAAAAGCATTTCAAATGAACTCTGAAAAGGTTGAAAGTTGGCATGGTATCATCATTTCATCCACATAGCATGTGCAAGAAAGTTGAGAGGGTTACGGCAAAAAATGGATGCACTTCGTGTACAAAACGGACAATCCCTTTCGAAGTATCAGGATTTCATACGGAAACTCGTCTCTTACAAAGGGATTTCACTTTTTAAAACTTATTTGAACTCCTGACTTTTTGTGTGTTCAAAATGCACCATTCAAAGCCACATCTCATCAATTTTCAACCCTTTCTGACTTCATTTGTTATTTTTCATGCATTTACTAATTATTTTGAGCTATAAGACCCTAAAATTGAAAAGCATTTCAAATGAACTCTGAAAAGGTTGAAAGTTGGCATGGTATCATCATTTCATCCACATAGCATGTGCAAGAAAGTTGAGAGGGTTACGGCAAAAACTAGATGCACTTCGTGTACAAAACGGACAATGGTATCATACTCGTCTGTTACAAAGTTGGCATGGTATCATCATAATAGTTGCGGGAGAAAGTCTTCACTTTTTCTTCGCTTGTGTCATTTGCTTATTGCGCCGTAACCATGGATCATCTTCATCGTTTATCAGGATGCTTGGGTCAGCCTTGACTTTGAAGGGAGGAATTTCATGAAACTTTTCATAATCTTCAGACATGTCTGTCTTGCCCTCCACTCCCACAATGTCCCTTTTTCCTGAGAGAACTATGTGGCGCTTTGGCTCATCGTATGATGTATTCGCTTCTTTATCTTTTCTTTTTCTCGGTCTGGTAGACATGTCCTTCACATAGATAACCTGTGCCACATCATTGGCTAGGACGAACGGTTCGTCAGTGTACCCAAGATTGTTAAGATCCACTGTTGTCATTCCGTACTGTGGGTCTACCTGTACCCCGCCTCCTGACAGATTGACCCATTTGCACTTAAACAAAGGGACCTTAAAATCATGTCCGTAGTCAAGTTCCCATATGTCCATTATGTAACCATAATATGTGTCCTTCGTTGGAGAACGTAGTAATTTCAAAAAATTTCCTACGCACACGCAAGATCATGGTGATGCATAGCAACGAGAGGGGAGAGTGTTGTCCACGTACCCTCGTAGACCAAAAGCGGAAGCGTTAACACAACGCTGTTGATGTAGTCGTACGTCTTCACGATCCGACCGATCAAGTACCGAACGCACGGCACCTCCGAGTTCAGCACACGTTCAGCTCGATGACGTCCCTCGAACTCCGATCCAGCCGAGTGTTGAGGGAGAGTTTCGTCAGCACGACAGCGTGGTGACGATGATCATGTTCTACCGACGCAGGGCTTCGCCTAAGCTCCGCTACGATATTATCGAGGTGTAATATGGTGGAGGGGGGCACCGCACACGGCTAAAATATCGTATATCAATTGTGTGTTGAGAGGTGCCCCCTTCCCCCGTATATAAAGGAGCAAGGGGGAGGCAGCCGGCCAAGGAGGAGAGGCGCGCCTGGGAGGAGTCCTACTCCTACCGGGAGTAGGACTCCCCCACTTTTCCGTGTTGGACTAGGAGAG
>NC_057802.1:44434217-44496496 GCF_018294505.1 Triticum aestivum
CCTCTCCTTGTCCTATTCGGACATGGGGGGAAGGGGCGCGGCCCTGCCCTAGCCTCCTCTCCTCTCTTCCACCTAGGCCCACTAAGGCCCATTAAGTTACCGGGGGGTTCCGGTAACCTCCCGGTACTCCGGAAAAATCCCGATTTCACCCGGAACACTTCCGATGTCCAAACATAGGCTTCCAATATATCAATCTTTATGTCTCGACCATTTCGAGACTCCTCGCCATGTCCGTGATCACATCCGGGACTCCGAACAACCTTCGGTACATCAAAACATATAAACTCATAATATAACTGTCATCGTAACGTTAAGCGTGCGGACCCTACGGGTTTGAGAACTACGTAGACATGACCGAGACACCTCTCCGGTCAATAACCAATAGCGGAACCTGGATGCTCATATTGGTTCCTACATATTCTACGAAGATCTTTATCGGTCAGACCGCATAACAACATACGTCGTTCCCTTTGTCATCGGTATGTTACTTGCCCGAGATTCGATCATCGGTATCTCGATACCTACTTCAATCTCGTTACCGGCAAGTCTCTTTAATCGTTCTGTAATACATCATCCCGCAACTAACTCATTAGTCACAATGCTTGCAAGGCTTATTGTGATGTGTATTACCGAGTGGGCCCAGAGATACCTCTCCGACAATCGGAGTGACAAATCCTAATCTCGAAATACGCCAACCCAACAAGTACCTTTGGAGACACCTATAGAGCACCTTTATAATCACCCAGTTACGTTGTGACGTTTGGTAGCACACAAAGTGTTCCTCCGGTAAACGGGAGTTGCATAATCTCATAGTCATAGGAACATGTATAAGTCATGAAGAAAGCAATAGCAACATACTAAACGATCGAGTGCTAAGCTAACGGAATGGGTCAAGTCAATCACGTCATTCTCCTAATGAGGTGATCCCGTTAATCAAATGACAACTCATGTCTATGGCTAGGAAACAAAACCATCTTTGATTAATGAGCTAGTCAAGTAGAGGCATACTAGTGACGCTCTGTTTCTCTATGTATTCACACATGTATTATGTTTCCGGTTAATACAATTCTAGCATGAATAATAAACATTTATCATGATATAAGGAAATAAATAATACTTTATTATTGCCTCTAGGACATATTTCCTTCAGTCTCCCACTTGCACTAGAGTCAATAATCTAGATTATATAGTAATGATTCTTACACCCATGGAGTCTTGGTGTTGATCATGTTTTGCTCGTGGAAGAGGCTTAGTCAATGGGTCTGCAACATTCAGATCCGTATGTATCTTGCAAATTCTATGTCTCCCACCTAGACTAAATCCCGGATGGAATTGAAGCGTCTTTTGATGTGCTTGGTTCTCTTGTGAAATCTGGATTCCTTTGCTAATGCAATTGCACCAGTATTGTCACAAAAGATTTTCATTGGTCCCGATGCACTAGGTATGACACCTAGATCGGATATGAACTCCTTCATCCAGTCTCCTTCATTTGCTGCTTCCGAAGCAGCTATGTACTCCGCTTCACAGGTAGATCCCGCCATGACACTTGGCTTAGAACTGTACCAACTGACAGCTCCACCGTTCAAAGTAAATACGTATCCGGTTTGCGATTTAGAATCGTCCGGATCAGTGTCAAAGCTTGCATCAACGTAACCACTTACGATGAGCTCTTTGTCACCTCCATAAACGAGAAACATATCCTTAGTCCTTTTCAGGTATTTCAGGATGTTCTTGACCGCTGTCCAGTGATCCACTCCTGGATTACTTTGGTACCTCCCTGCTAAACTTATAGCAAGGCACACATCAGGTCTGGTACACAGCATTGCATACATGATAGAGCCTATGGCTGAAGCATAGGGAACATCTTTCATCTTCTCTCTATCTTCTGCAGTGGTCGGGCATTGAGTCTTACTCAATCTCACACCTTCTAGTACAGGCAAGAACCCTTTCTTTGCTTGATCCATTTTGAACTTCTTCAAAAACTTTGTCAAGGTATGTGCTTTGTGAAAGTCCAATTAAGCATCTTGATCTATCTCTATAGATCTTAATGCCTAATATATATGCAGCTTCACCGAGGTCTTTCATTGAAAAACTCTTATTCAAGTATCCCTTTATGCTATCCAGAAATTCTATATCATTTCCAATCAGCAATATGTCATCCACATATAATATCAGAAATGCTACCGAGCTCCCACTCACTTTCTTGTAAATACAGGCTTCTCCAAAAGTCTGTATAAAACCAAATGCTTTGATCACACTATCAAAGCATTTATTCCAACTCCGAGAGGCTTGCACCAGTCCATAAATGGATCGCTGGAGCTTGCACACTTTGTTAGCTCCCTTTGGATCGACAAAACCTTCCGGTTGCATCATATACAACTCTTCTTCCAGAAATCCATTCAGGAATGCAGTTTTGACATGCATTTGCCAAATTTCATAATCATAAAATGCGGCAATTGCTAACATGATTCGGACAGACTTAAGCATCGCTACGGGTGAGAAGGTCTCATCGTAGTCAATCCCTTTAACTTGTCGAAAACCTTTCGCAACAAGTCGAGCTTTATAGACAGTAACATTACCGTCAGCGTCAGTCTTCTTGAAGATCCATTTATTTTCAATGGCTTGCCGATCATCGGGCAAGTCAACCAAAGTCCATACTTTGTTCTCATACATGGATCCCATCTCGGATTTCATGGCCTCAAGCCATTTTGCGGAATCTGGGCTCACCATCGCTTCTTCATAGTTCGTAGGTTCGTCATGGTCTAGTAACATAACCTCCAGAATAGGATTACCGTACCACTCTGGTGCGGATCTTAATCTGGTTGACCTACGAGGTTCAGTAATAACTTGATCTGAAGTTCCATGATCATTATCATTAACTTCCCCACTAATTGGCGTAGGTGTCGCAGATACTGGTTTCTGTGATGATCTACTTTCCAGTAAGGGAGCAGGTACAGTTACCTCATCAAGTTCTACTTTCCCCCCACTCACTTCTTTCGAGAGAAACTCCTTCTCTAGAAAGGATCCATTCTTAGCAACGAATATCTTGCCTTCGGATCTGTGATAGAAGGTGTACCCAACAGTCTCCTTTGGGTATCCTATGAAGACACATTTCTCCGATTTAGGTTAGAGATTATCAGGTTGAAGTTTCTTCACATAAGCATCGCAACCCCAAACTTTAAGATACGACAACTTTGGTTTCTTGCCAAACCATAGTTCATAAGGTGTCGTTTCAACGGATTTTGATGGTGCCCTATTTAGAGTGAATGCAGCCGTCTCTAAAGCATAACCCCAAAACGATAGCAGTAAATCAGTAAGAGACATCATAGATCACACCATATCTAGTAAAGTACGATTATGACGTTCGGACACACCATTACGCTGTGGTGTTCCGGGTGGCGTGAGTTGCGAAACTATTCCGCATTGTTTCAAATGTAGGCCAAACTCGTAACTCAAATATTCTCCTCCACGATCTGATCATAGAAACTTTATTTTCTTGTTATGATGATTTTCAACTTCACTCTGAAATTGTTTTAACTTGTCAAATGTTTCAGACTTATGTTTCATTAAGTAGATATACCCATATCTGCTCAAATCATCTATGAAGGTGAGAAAATAACGATATCCGCCACGAGCCTCAATATTCATCGGACCACATACATCTGTATGTATGATTTCCAATAAATCTGTTGCTCTCTCCATAGTTCCGGAGAACGGTGTTTTAGTCACCTTGCCCATGAGGCACGGTTCGCAAGTACCAAGTGATTCATAATCAAGTGATTCCAAAAGTCCATCATTATGGAGTTTCTTCATGCGCTTTACACCGATATGACCTAAATGGCAGTGCCACAAATAAGTTGCACTGTCATTATCAACTCTGCATCTTTTGGCTTCGACATTATGAATATGTGTGTCACTACTATCGAGATTCATTAAAAATAGACCACTCTTCAAGGGTGCATGACCATAAAAGATTATTCATATAAATAGAACAACCATTATTCTCTGATTTAAATGAATAACCGTCTCGCATTAAACAAGATCCAAATATAATGTTCATGCTCAACACTGGCACCAAATAACAATTATTTAGGTCTAAAACTAATCCCGAAGGTAGATGTAGAGGTAGCGTGCCGACGGCGATCACATCGACTTTGGAACTATTTCCCACGCGCATCGTCACCTCGTCCTTAGCCAATTTTCGCTTAATCCGTAGCCCCAGTTTCGAGTTGCAAATATTAGCAATAGAACCAGTATCAAATACCCAGGTGCTACTGCGAGCATTAGTAAGGTACACATCAATAACATGTATATCACATATACCTTTGTTAACCTTGCCATCCTTCTTATCCGCCAAATACTTGGGGCAGTTCCGCTTCCAGTGACCAGTCTGCTTGCAGTAGAAGCACTCAGTTTCAGGCTTAGGTCCAGACTTGGGTTTCTTCTCCTGAACAGCAACTTGCTTGTTGTTCTTCTTGAAGTTCCCCTTCTTCTTCCCTTTGCCCTTTTTCTTGAAACTAGTGGTTTTACTGACCATCAACACTTGATGCTCCTTTTTGATTTCTACCTCCGCTGCCTTTAGCATTGCGAAGAGCTCGGGAATTGTCTTATTCATCCCTTGCATGTTATAGTTCATCACGAAGCTCTTGTAGCTTGGTGGCAGTGATTGAAGAATTCTGTCAATGATGCTATCATCCGGAAGATTAACTCCCAGTTGATTCAAGTGATTATTATACCCAGACATTTTGAGTATATGCTCACTGACAGAACTATTCTCTTCCATCTTGCAGCTGTAGAACTTATTGGAGACTTCATATCTCTCAATCCGGGCATTTGCTTGAAATATTAACTTCAACTCCTGGAACATCTCATATGCTCCATGACGTTCAAAACGTCGTTGAAGACCCGGTTCTAAGCCGTAAAGCATGGCACACTGAACTATCGAGTAGTCATCAGCTTTGCTCTGCCAGACGTTCATAACTTCTGGGGTTGCTCTTGCAGGAGGCCTAGCACCTAGCGGTGCTTCCAGGACGTAATTCTTCTGTGCAACAATGAGGATAATCCTCAAGTTACGGACCCAGTCCGTGTAATTGCTACCATCATCTTTCAACTTTGCTTTCTCAAGGAACGCATTAAAATTCAACGGAACAACAACACGGGCCATTTATCTACAATTAACATAGACAAGCAAGATACTATCAGGTACTAAGTTCATGATAAATTCAAGTTCAATTAATCATATTACTTAAGAATTCCCACTTAGATAGACATCCCTCTAATCATCTAAGTGATTACGTGATCCAAATCAACTAAACAATGTCCGATCATCACGTGAGATGGAGTAGTTTCAGTGGTGAACATCACTATGTTGATCATATCTACTATATGATTCACGCTCGACCTTTCGGTCTCCGTGTTCCGAGATCATCTGAGTATTCCGCGTGTGCAACTGTTTTGCACCCGTTGTATTTGAACGTAGAGCCTATCACACCCGATCATCACGTGGTGTCTCAGCACGAAGAACTTTCGCAACGGTGCATACTCAGGGAGAACACTTTTATCTTGAAATTTTAGTGAGAGATCATCTTATAATGCTACCGTCAATCAAAGCAAGATAAGATGCATAAAAGATTAACATCACATGCAATCAATATAAGTGATATGATATGGCCATCATCATCTTGTGCTTGTGATCTCCATCTCCGAAGCACCGTCATGATCACCATTGTCACCGGCGCGGCACCTTGATCTCCATCGTAGTATCGTTGTCGTCTCGCCAACTTATTGCTTTTACGACTATCGCTACCGCTTAGTGATAAAGTAAAACAATTACATGGCGATTGCATTGCATACAATAAAGCGACAACCATATGGCTCCTGCCAGTTGCCGATAACTCGGTTAGAAAACATGATCATCTCATACAATAAAATATTGCATCATGTCTTGACCATATCACATCACAACATGCCCTGCAAAAACAAGTTAGACGTCCTCTACTTTGTTGTTGCAAGTTTTACGTGGCTGCTACGGGCTTAGCAAGAACCGTTCTTACCTACGCATCAAAACCACAACGATAGTTTGTCAAGTTGGTGCTGTTTTAACCTTCGCAAGGACCGGGCGTAGCCACACTCGGTTCAACTAAAGTGAGAGAGACAGACACCTGGCAGTCACCTTTAAGCAGCGAGTGCTCGCAACGATGAAACCAGTCTCGCGTAAGCGTATGCGTAATGTCGGTCCGGGCCGCTTCATCTCACAATACCGCTAAACCAAAGTATGACATGCTGGTAAGCAGTATGACTTATATCGCCCACAACTCACTTGTGTTCTACTCGTGCGTAGCATCAACGCATAAAACTAGGCTCTGATACCACGGTTGGAGAACGTAGTAATTTCAAAAAATTTCCTACGTACACGCAAGATCATGGTGATGCATAGCAACGAGAGGGGAGAGTGTTGTCCACGTACCCTCATAGACCGAAAGCGGAAGCGTTAACACAACGCGGTTGATGTAGTCGTACGTCTTCACGATCCGACCGATCAAGTACCGAACGCACGACACCTTCGAGTTTAGCACACGTTCAGCTCGATGATGTCCCTCGAACTCCGATCCACCCGAGTGTTGAGGGAGAGTTTCGTCAACACGACGGCGTGGTGACGATGATGATGTTCTACCGACGCAGGGCTTCACCTAAGCTCCGCTACGATATTATCGAGGTGTAATATGGTGGGGGGGCACCACACACGGCTAAAATATCGTATATCAATTGTGTGTTGAGAGGTGCCCCCTGCCCCCGTATATAAAGGAGCAAGGGGGAGGCAGCCGGCCAAGGAGGAGAGGCGCGCCTGGGAGGAGTCCTACTCCTACCGGGAGTAGGACTCCCCCCTTTTCCATGTTGGACTAGGAGAGAGGGGGAAGAGGTGGAGGGGAAGAAGGAAGGGGGGGCGCCGCCCCCCTCTCCTTGTCCTATTCGGACTGGGGGGAAGGGGGGCGCGGCCCTGCCCTAGCCTCCTCTCCTCTCTTCCACCTAGGCCCACTAAGGCCCATTAAGTTACCGGGGGGTTCCGGTAACCTCCCGGTACTCCGAAAAAATCCCGATTTCACCCGGAACACTTCCGATGTCCAAACATAGGCTTCCAATATATCAATCTTTATGTCTTAACCATTTAGGGACTCCTCGTCATGTCCGTGGTCACATCCGGGACTCCGAACAACCTTCGGTACATCAAAACATATAAACTCATAATATAACTGTCATCGTAACGTTAAGCGTGCGGACCCTACGGGTTCGAGAACTATGTAGACATGACCGAGACACCTCTCCGGTCAATAACCAATAGCGGAACCTAGATGCTCATATTGGTTCCTACATATTCTACGAAGATCTTTATCGTTCAGACCGCATAACAACATACGTCGTTCCCTTTGTCATCGGTATGTTACTTGCCCGAGATTCGATCGTCGGTATCTCGATACCTAGTTCAATCTCGTTACCGGCAAGTCTCTTTACTCGTTCCGTAATACATCATCCCGCAACCAACTCATTAGTCACAATGCTTGCAAGGCTTATAGTGATGTGTATTACCGAGTGGGCCCAGAGATACCTCTCCGACAATCGGAGTGACAAATCCTAATCTCGAAATATGCCAACCCAACAAGTACCTTTGGAGAGACCTGTAGAGCACCTTTATAATCACCCAATTATGTTGTGACGTTTGGTAGCACACAAAGTGTTCCTCCGGTAAATGGGAGTTGCATAATCTCATAGTCATAGGAACTTGTATAAGTCATGAAGAAAGCAATAGCAACATACTAAACGATCGAGTGCTAAGCTAACGGAATGGGTCAAGTCAATCACGTCATTCTCCTAATGAGGTGATCCCGTTAATCAAATGACAACTCATGTCTATGGCTAGGAAGCATAACCATCTTTGATTAACGAGCTAGTCAAGTAGAGGCATACTAGTGACACTCTGTTTGTCTATGTATTCACACATGTATTATGTTTCCGGTTAATACAATTCTAGCAAGAATAATAAACATTTATCATGATATAAGGAAATAAATAATACTTTATTATTGACTCTAGGGCATATTTCCTTCATCCTTTCCCCTCTCGGTTGCTGCATCAAAGCGGACACCGCTGTTTTGGTTGGTGCTCTTTTTATCTTGGGCGATTGTGTAAAATGTATTCCCATTTATCTCCTATCCTTTGTAAGTCAATACAGTCGAAGATGGTCCCCTGGACAACGAGTACAACTCATCACAAATAGTGGTGTCACCTCTGAGACGTGTTTCCAACCAACTGCTGAAAGTCCTGATGTGTTCACATGTAATCCAGTCGTCACACTACTCCGGGTGTTTGGAGCGCAGACTGTTCTTGTGTTCATCGACATACGGGGTCACCAAGGTAGAGTTCTGTAGAACTGTGTAGTGTGCTTGAGACCAAGAATATCCGTCCCTGCATATTATTGAGTCCCCTCCAAGCGTGCCTTTTCCAGTCAGTCTTCCCTCATACCGCGATTTAGGGAGACCTATCTTCTTAAGGCCAGGAATGAAGTCAACACAAAACCCAATGACATCCTCTGTTTGATGGCCCATGGAGATGCTTCCTTCTGGCCTAGCGCGGTTACGGACATATTTCTTTAGGACTCCATGAACCTCGCAAAGGGGAACATATTGTGTAGAAATACGGGCCCCAGAATGAAAATCTCGTCGACTAGATGAACTAGGACGTGCGTCATGATATTGAAGAAGGATGGTGGGAACACCAGCTCGAAACTGACAAGACATTGCGCCACATCACTCCTTAGCCTTGGTATGATTTCTGGATCGATCACCTTCTGAGAGATTGCATTGAGGAATGCACATAGCTTCACAATGGCTAATCGGACGTTTTCTGGTAGAAGCCCCCTCAATGCAACCGGAAGCAGTTGCGTCATAATCACGTGGCAGTCATGAGACTTTAGGTTCTGGAAGTTTTTCTCTGGCATATTTATTATTCCCTTTATATTCGACGAGAAGCCAGTCGGGACCTTCATACTGAGCATGCATTCAAAGAAGATTTCTTTCTCTTCTTTCGTAAGAGCATAGCTGGCAGGACCTTCATACTGCTTCGGAGGCATGCCGTCTTTTTCGTGCAAACGTTGCAGGTCCTCCCGTGCCTCAGGTGTATCTTTTGTCTTCCCATACACGCCCAAGAAGCCTAGCAGGTTCACGCCTTCGTCACGTGCATCACGTCGATTGAAGAGCGGACTTCTAGCTCTTTCCAGTAGGGTAGGTCCCAAAATATAGATTTCTTCTTCCACATGGGTGCGTGTCCCTCAGCATCATTCGGAATAGCTAGTCCGCCGGGACCCTTTCCAAAGATTACGTGTAAATCATTGACCATAGCAAGTACGTGATCACCGGTACGCATGGCAGGCTTCTTCAGGTGATCTGCCTCGCCTTTGAAATGCTTGCCTTTCTTTTGACATTGATGGTTGGTCGGAAGAAATCGACGATGGCCCAGGTACACATTCTTCCTGCATTTGTCCAGGTATATACTTTCAGTGTCATCTAAACAGTGCGTGCATGCGTGGTATCCCTTGTTTGTCTGTCCTGAAAGGTTACTGAGAGCGGGCCAATCGTTGATGGTTACAAACAGCAACGCGTGCAGGTTAAATTCCTCCTGTTTGTACTCGTCCCACGTACGTACACCGTTTCCATTCCACAGCTGTAAAAGTTCTTCAACTAATGGCCTTAGGTACACATCAATGTCGTTGCCGGGTTGCTTAGGGCCTTGGATGACAACTGGCATCATAATGAACTTCCGCTTCATGCACATCCAAGGAGGAAGGTTATACAAACATAGAGTCACGGGCCAGGTGCTGTGATTGCTGCTCTGCTCCCCGAAAGGATTAATGCCATCCGCGCTTAAACCAAACCATACGTTCCTTGGGTCAGCTGCAAACTCAGCCCAGTACTTTCTCTCGATTTTTCTCCACTGCGACCCATCAGCGCGTGCTCTCAACTTCCCGTCTTTCTTACGGTCCTCACTGTGCCATCGCATCAACTTGGCATGCTCTTTGTTTCTGAACAGACGTTTCAACCGTGGTATTATAGGAGCATACCACATCACCTTCGCAGGAACCCTCTTCCTGGGGGGCTCACCGTCAACATCACCAGGGTCATCTCGTCTGATCTTATACCGCAATGCACCGCATACCGGGCATGCGTTTAGATCCTTGTACGCACCGCGGTAGAGGATGCAGTCATTAGGGCATGCATGTATCTTCTGCACCTCCAATCCTAGAGGGCATACGACCTTCTTTACTGCGTATGTACTGTCGGGCAATTCGTTATCCTTTGGAAGCTTCTTCTTCATTATTTTCAATAGCTTCTCAAATCCTTTGTCGGGCACAACATTCTCTGCCTTCCACTGCAGCAATTCCAGTACGGTACCGAGCTTTGTGTTGCCATCTTCGCAATTGGGGTACAACCCTTTTTTGTGATCCTCTAACATGCGATCGAACTTCAGCTTCTCCTTTTGACTTTCGCATTGCGTCCTTGCAGCGACAATGACCCGGCGGAGATCATCATCATCGGGCACTGGTTCCTCTTGATCTTCAGCAGCTTCCCCCGTTGCAGCCTCATTGGGCACATCGTCTGGTTCCTCTTGATCTTCAGCAGCTTCCCCCGTTGCAGCATCACCGTATTCAGGGGGCACATAGTTGTCATCGTCCTCTTCTTCTTCGCCGTCTTCCATCATAACCCCTATTTCTCCGTGCCTCGTCCAAACATTATAGTGTGGCATGAAACCCTTGTAAAGCAGGTGGGTGTGAAGGATTTTCCGGTCAGAGTAAGACTTCGTATTCCCACATATAGGGCATGGACAACACATAAAATCATGCACGCCCTTAATGTACTCGGAGGTGTGTCTGTCACCGTACATCCATTGCCGGTTCATCTGCGTGCATTATATATAATTAAGTGTGTCAAAAACCATTACAGAACATCATGAATAGATAATTAAGTGACCAAATTAATAGAAGTTCATCATCACATTAAAACCAAAGTACATACATAGTTCTCATCTAACAACATATATATAGCTCTCCAGAGCATCTAATTAATTAAACCATACATTGAAACTATGTAAAACATTTCAATGCGAAAACAAATGCGATCATAATCGCAACCAAGGCAACAATTGATCCAACGGCATAATGATACCAAGCCTCGGTATGAATGGCATATTTTATAATCTTTCTAATCTTCAAGCGCATTGCATCCATCTTGATCTTGTGATCATCGACGGCATCCGCAACATGCAACTCAATTATCATCTTCTCCTCCTGTCGTGGAATTGTCATGGCAGATGTCCTCGAGCTAGGACTTAGTCGTGGAGCCATCGCAGCTAGGAAGCTTGAAGGGGTTAATGCGGGACAAGGAACACAAGGGTTTATACTGGTTCGGCCCCTTACGGTGAAGGTAAAAGCCTACGTCCAGTCGAGGTGGTATTGATTAGGGTTACGATCAGCAGGGAGCTAAACTGCTATGCCTGGCTCTCGATGAGATTATTCTTGTTCCTAAACCGCTGCCGGGTCATCCCTTTATATAGGGAGGCTGACGCCCAGCAGCTCTCAGAGTCCCGGCAGGCTCATAAGAGTGTCCGGCTCGGACTCTCAACTATACTTGCCTTACACTACAAGTTCTACCATAATAATGATTGCAACTACGGGCCTTAAGCCATATCCGGGTCTTAAGCCCATTTCTGGCCCATCGTCTTCAAGCTTGGCGCCGGGCTTCTGGTAATGACCATTGGAGTAACCTGGCCCCTCCTGGCGGGTGACTCTAAGGTCTATATCCTCAACATTAGGCCCCAGATTGATTTGAGCCGGCTCATGTCAATCTTCAATTCTTTCGACAGAAAAAATCTCCGGCTTACCATTTGTGTGAAGGCCATAACCCGGTGTGACGTCATCCTCTGGACTCCGGATATTCCGCCGTGACGTCATCTTCCATTAAGCCCGTTTTTTACTCCACCAGATCCGCAACGGATCTTTGCTTTTACTGTCATCCCGAGAATCGAGGCGTTTCGTGAGGAGATAACCACGCCGTGGACTCCTTGATCCTCGCGCCCACTCATGAGCCTGCCCTTATAAATAGGCCGGCCCGACGGGCTTCTCTGCCACCCTTCTTCCTCCTCGCGCCACTGCCTCTCTACCTGAGCTCGCACTCTGCCGCCGTCGCCTCGCCTCCGGTCTTCGTCAACCTTGGCCGCTGCATCACCCTGACTCGGACCAGACAAATGGCGGCGACCCCCGCACCCTTTCAGCACCGGTAAGTCCTCACTACCCCGTAGAACAGATCTGCAGTAGGGTTCATCCGTGTTCGTCGCCATTGTCGCAAACTCCGGTAGTTTTCTTTCTTACTGCTCCTTTTGATCTTAGATCTGCATAGAACTAGTGCGGCGGTTGTTTGGTACCCATTTTACACGCAAGCAGCTCTCTTTTTACTGCATAGGAACTTTGTTCGAGCCCAAGAACTCCCTCACTTCTGTTTCTAGGTCTAGAAATTGTTTTCTTTTGCCCAACCATTTTGATCCAAAAAAGTTACTGCAATATGTGAAACCTGTTTTACTACACTTAGTAAAAAACTGCAACCATTGAATCTTGGCGGTTTATAAATCTAGTTTAAAGAAACCACACGCCGTAGAACCTTCCGGCTTAAAGAAAAACATGCTTCGTAGAATCCTCCGGCTTAGCTGTAATAAAGCCGTAGAAAATTAATTTATTCTGAATGCCCCTGCGGCTTAAATAACCCGCTGTACTTAGGTATATACCATTAGTCCCCTTCATAAGCCGCTACCTTAGCTTTGAACTGTAGATCTGTTCCGGCTTATAATTAACCCAGACGTTTTTCCTTTTTGTCATAGACTGCCGACTTTCACCATGCCTCCCAAAGCTCCAATTACTTGCAACTGGATGAGGTCCAATGTCACCAATGAGACCCTAGCAGATTTTGTCAAGTCCGGATATCTGCCCAAGAAAGACATCATGTCCTACCGTGCCCCTAACCCGTCAGAAGAGAGACCACAGCCAAAGGACGGGGAGGTAGTGATTTTTGCGGATCATATGAGCCGGGGCTTCGCACTGCCCGGCTCAAAGTTTTTTAGGGACGTGCTAAACTTCTTCGACTTGCGACCTCAAGACATTGGACCCAACTCAGTATCCAACATCTGCAACTTCCAAGTCTTCTGCGAGGTTTATCTTGGGGAAGAACCTAGTCTGCTGCTCTTCAGAGAGCTTTTTTACTTAAACCGCCAGAATGAGTGCGCCAATGGGCCAAGTCTGGAGTTAGGTGGTATCTCCATCCAGCGGCGTAGGGACTGCCTTTTCCCTTACACAGAGCCGCCGAGCCACCCAAAGGACTGGAACATGACTTGGTTCTACTGCCAAGATACATCCCCGGCTGATGAAAGTCCGCTGCCCGGCTTTCGCCCAACACGTCTGGAGCCGACTCACCCACTGTCAGACAAGCTGACTCAAACAGAGCGCCAGCCCCTGCTCCATACTATCAACAAGATCAAAGCTCTCCTGGGCAATGGTCTGAACGAAATCGACCTGGTCCGGGTCTGGATCTCATGGCGGGTGATCCCATTGAGCCGCTGCCCCGGCTTAATGTGTGAGTACACAGGACAAAAGGATGACCCTCAGAGACACAGCCGCAATGATCTTCCTGAAGACGTTGCAGAGGAGATGATCAAGGCTCTTTTAAATGAGAGCCTGGCAGACTGTGGAAGGACTGGGTTAGCCCCCTTCTGCAAGACCAACCCAGCCCCAGCGGTAAGTCGCCAATCTGAACATCCTATCTTCTGTTGTATATAACTTTCATCTGAATCGTTTGAAGAAATCATCATTGTATTTTTCAGGCTGACGACAAATTCTGGCGGGTCAAGTATGACCATGAGGCGGCCAAGAAGGCCAGGAAGGTGAAAAAAGCCGCCAAGAAAGCCGCCCCTCGCAGGAAAGGAAGCAGGCCTACCGCCTCCGAGCTGATGCAATTAAGCGACAGCTCCGAGTCAGAGGTAACCCCTGAGCCTTTAAGTCCTTGCTATATTCACTGTTTGTTGCTGTCCGCCTTATCAATACTTGCTCATTGACAGGATGACACCGGCGCAAGTAACCCGGTGGTTGAAGAGGTAATGTCACTTTCCTCCGACTCGGAGCCCTTGCCACAGCTGAAAGTCCGAAGGGTAACCCGGAAAGTAAGCTTTTCACATCCTTTAGCTTATCAAGACCCTCAATTTATTTTGAAGCGACAGGTTCATGAAAGCCGGCGTCACACCCAGACCAACAAGGACACCGACCTCTCCGCCGGGTTACCCGACGCAACAAGGAAGCGCCGAACTGAGGTTATTTCCCACTTGTACCCTTTTCATCCGTTGGCGGGTGTTATCCGTCAGCCGCTCAATTCTTCTGACTCCAATTATCAGGAGACCTCCCCCTCTTCGGGCGACTCTATGCAGTCGAGTCTTCCGGCTTTCAAGACTGCGCCCGGGTAATGACAACCATCTCAAATTATACTTGTCTTTACTTACTCTCTTTGTGCTTAACGTTTCTGTCCTTTCAGCGCCCAGGCAAAGCTCACCAAGAGAGCGAAGAAGACCAAGTCAGCCGGAGTGCCGGATTTACCTGAACCGGAAGTGACGGCTCAAGAACCGCCAGCTGCCTCCGCCCCCGAAGCCACCATTCCAACCAACAAGGCACCTGAGGCTGCTGCCCCAACTACCAAAGCAACTACAGAAGCTTCTGTTAACCCGGAGGCCTCCAGCTCGGCTCCACCATCAGACGACCCGGACGTGGTAATCACCCGGATGGAGTTCGTTGAGCCGGGGAGACCTACCGTGCTGGCCAAGTGCTCCGCTAAGGGGGAGTTGCTGCAGCCCCACCGGGTGAACCTGGACCTCTCCGACTACACCAACCTGAGCGTTGGAGAGCTCGTCTCTGGCTACATCAGCCAAGTGCACAAGAGCCGGGACACAGAGGTTGCCATGGTGAACCAGATTCAACAGAAATCTGAGGTATCATTCTGCTGTCCTCTTACTTACTGCATAGTTACCTTTACCATGCTAGCCCCCAAGTCGACAACTTATGATTGAATATGTTGTAGACTTAGGTTCCGGCTTACTCAATTGAGCCGGCATTTTGTAGATAGACACGTTCAATATGCATTAGCCCCCAAGTGCCAAGTGTCTTTGCTTGGAAAACGCTTGGGACTTATATAGTAACTGTTAATAACCCGGAAATGTACGCAGGCTGTTAGCAAGAAGCTAGAGGCGGACCTTGCGGATCTCAAGAACCGGCTGAAGACGGAAGAGATGGAGACCCGGAAGGCAAACGCCAAGTTTGTATCCAGCATCGCCGCTCAAGAGAAGCTGAAGACATAATTTGATGCTGAGCGGAAAGCCTGGGCTGAAGAGAAGGCCGCACTGGTGACCCGGGCTGAACAGGCGGAGAAGGCTCTCTCCGAAAAGACCGCCGAGCTCTCCGGCCTAAAGCGCCAGGTTTCCCAGATGGTGGCCGCCATCTTTGGTAAGTCGCCTCATCGGCTTTCATCAAGTTTAGAATGTTTATATCTCATGATTCATCCTTGTCGCCGGCTTATCTGATTCTGTTAAATAGGTCCCAGAAGTGCCAACCTCAACCAGAGCGTGGTCACCAAGCTAAAGGCCGTGTATACCCTGGTGGAGCAGCTCTACACCGGGTCACAGCGTGCCTTAGCTGTGGTGGCCCTATCCAACGAGGTGCCGACTCACCTGGCAGAAGTCCTGCGCCGGCTCGCCGTTCTGCCTCAGCGGATCCAAGAGCTGCGACGGGCCTCTGCGAGAGCCGGAGCGATCGCCGCGCTGAGCCGGGCCAAGGCATTCCTGCCGGAGTTAGACCCGGCGGACATCGCCCTTGGCTATCCAAGCCTAAAGGAAGATGGCTCAGCTTTCGATCAGAAGGACGTCGCAGCTTGCGTGAAGGCCGTACGCCCGGTGGCCACCCTTATCGGGAACGACACAGATCTGACCAAGTACCAGCCGGGCTACGATGCGGAGAATCAGAGGATTCCAACCCCTCGCTATGAAGCCCTCAACTTGATCCCGCCGGCTCGTCAGCACACTTTCGCCCCGGAGATTGACCCGGCCGGGTTAATTGACGAGGAAGCCCAATTCGAAGCTCTCAGCGGCATCGACTGGAAGTCATCAACTTTCCAGGTCTTGGGATCAGCCGGAGGAGAAGATATGAACGAGCCGGAGACTTCAACTCAGCAAGCGTCGTAACTCGGCTGGCGGTTTACCAAACAATGCTCCACCCTTTGAGACTTTGATGAGTTTTGTAATAGAGTAGGTGCAACAGTTCATCTCTGCCGTGCCATCGTGCACGTATTGAATGCTAAAGTCTTTTGAAGTTGTCTCTTTGATATTTCTCTGGGTCATAATCAATCCTTTGTTTTTCTTAACCTCAAAAGAGGTGCCTTTAATTATCCTGCATAGAAGGGAAAATCACAAGTCTCGAGGCGTCTTACCGTCCTGAGAATCATAAATTTTAGATAACCCGGAATATGAATCGAAAAGGACTTGTCTTCAATAATATCCTGAATACAGCCGTAAGAACATGTTGAACGGCCTGCAAGCATACTTCCGGTTTAGATAATCTGGATGAGAAAGTTGGTACCGCCACTCCGGTTTACCTGGCTTATAACACCCATTGCGTTCAGCAATACTGTAAACCAAGGTTAAGCCGACGAAGTGAGACCCGGCTGTACACACTTTGACATAATCAAAGAAAACTTGTGATAAAGCAGAAGAACTTAGGGGCTTCCGGTTCGAATACGACCAGAGACCCGACCAAAGGGGTTAAGCTAAGATTCGGATACGATCATATAGCCCCCAGTGGGTGTGGCGATGCCAATCAAGAGGGTACCGACAGCTATGTTCTCTTTGGTTCGAATACGACCCATGTTTGAACAGGAAGCCCCCAAGTGATTTTAAGAATTTGTTTAACGACGCTGATTCGAATACGATCCACGTCGGTTCTCAGAGGGGTTAAACTATGATTCAAATATGACCAAAGGTAACCTCCCAATGAGCTCGGCACTTTTCCAATCAAATGGGTATCGACAGCTATGTTCTCTTTGGTTCGAATACGACCCATGTTTGAACAGGAAGCCCCCAAGTGACTTTACTTCTTACGGCTAGATTCGAATACGATCATAAGCCGGATCTTCCTTTAAGTCATCATGTAATCTTGCAATAAAAATAACACGTGCATATTTGGAGGAGAAAAAAGGACAGAGGTCCTGCTTTATTGCTTATCATAATATATACATGGCTGAGAGAAATATGTACACCACGAGAGCCGGTGGCTCAAGTGTAGTAAGGCCGAAGCTGAGCTATGTTCCACGGCCGACGGGTCTCTTCCTCCGACTTACGTGAATCTTTGTGCTCCCGAATGTCAATGAGGTAATATGACCCGTTGTGCAAGTTCTTGCTGACCACAAAGGGCCCTTCCCAAGGCGGGGATAACTTGTGTGCATCTGTTTGATCCTGGATGAGCCGGAGCACGAGATCGCCTTCCTGGAAGACCCGGGATTTAACCCGGTGGCTATGATAACGACGCAGGTCTTGCTGGTAAATCGCTGAACGAGCTGCGGCCACATCACGCTGCTCGTCCAACAAGTCAAGAGCATCTTGGCGCGCCTGTTCATTATCCGCCTCAACGTAAGCCTCCACTCGAGGTGAGTCATGACGGATGTCACTGGGGAGGACTGCTTCTGCTCCATAAACCATGAAGAAAGGCGTGAAGCCTGTAGACCTGTTAGGAGTAGTGTTGATGCTCGATAACACGGAGGGCAACTCCTCCACCCAACAACCCGGCGTCCGTTGCAAAGGGACCAAAAGCCGGGGCTTGATACCTTTCAGAATCTCCTGATTAGCTCTCTCAGCTTGACCGTTGGATTGAGGATGAGCCACTGAGGAAACATCAAGTCGGATATGCTCGCGTTGACAAAACTCTTCCATGGCGCCTTTGGAGAGATTGGTGCCATTGTCAGTTATAATGCTGTGCGAAAAGCCAAAGCGGAAAATCACCTTTTTTCATAAATTGAACCGCCGTGGCTGCATCGCACTTGCTAACTGGTTCAGCTTCCACCCACTTTGTGAATTTGTCAACGGCCACCAAGAGGTGGGTCTTCTTATCCTTGGACCTTTTAAAAGGCCCAACCATATCAAGCCCCCAGACCGCAAAGGGCCAAGTGATTGGGATCATCCTCAGCTCCTGAGCCGGCACATGAGCCCGTCGTGAGAACCTCTGGCAACCATCACATTTACTGACCAAGTCCTCTGCATCAACATGGGCCATCAACCAATAAAAACCATGACGAAAAGCCTTGGCCACAAGGGACTTTGAGCCGGCGTGATGGCCACAATCCCCTTCATGGATCTCACGCGATCTCTTGACCTTCCTCAGGGGAGACACAACACTGAAATGCTCCTGTAACACTGCGATGATGCAACTCGCCATCGATAATGATCATTGACTTAGCCCGCCGGGTTATTTGCCTGGCCAAAGTTTCATCCTCAGGCAACTCGCCCCGGGTCATAAAAGCCAGATATGGCATTGTCCAGTCTGGCATGATATGGAGAGCCGCCACCAGTCGTGCCTCCGGGTCAGGGACAGCCAAGTCTTCCTCCATAGGCAACTTAACCGAAGGGCTATACAGGACGTCCAGGAAAGTGTTAGGCGGCACCGGCTTTCGCTGAGAGCCTAGCCGGCTTAGAGTATCAGCTGCCTCGTTCTTCCTGCGATCAATGTGCTCTACTTGGTAGCCCTGAAAGTGCCCAGCAATGACATCAACTTCGCGGCGATAAGCCGCTATGAGAGGGTCCTTAGAGTCCCACTTGCCTGATACTTGTTGAGCCACCAAGTCTGAGTCACCGAAGCACCTTACCCGGCTCAAGCTCATCTCCTTAGCCATCCGAAGACCGTGGAGCAAGGCCTCGTATTCAGCCGCATTGTTAGTGCAAGGAAACATCAACTGTAGCACATAATGGAACTTGTCACCTTTAGGGGAAGCCAATACAACGCCAGCCCCCGAGCCCTCCAACTGCCTGGACCCATCGAAGTGAATAGTCCAATACGTGTTATCCGGCTTTTGCTCGGGCACTTGTGACTCTGTCCAATCATTGATGAAATCCACCAAGGCCTGAGATTTAACAGCAGTGCGTGGCACATATTTGAGACCATGAGGTCCAAGTTCTATAGCCCACTTAGCAATTCTCCCTGTGGCCTCTCTGTTTTGAATGATATCACCAAGAGGGGCAGAACTGACCACAGTGATGGGATGACCCTGAAAATAATGCTTAAGTTTCCGGCTCGCCATGAACACACCATACACAAGCTTCTGCCAATGCGGGTACCGCTGCTTGGACTCAATGAGCACTTCGCTGACATAATAAACCGGCCGCTGAACAGGATGCTCCTTACCCTCCTCCTTGTGCTCCACCACAATAGCCACACTGACGGCTCGTGCGTTTGCCGCCACATACAGTAATAAGGGCTCCTTATCAACCGGAGCAGCAAGGACTGGGGGCTCTGCCAGCTGTTTCTTCAAATCCTCAAAAGCGGTATTAGCTGCATCATTCCAGACAAAGTTATCAGTTTTCTTCATCAACTGATATAATGGCATGGCCTTCTCACCCAAACGGCTTATAAACCGGCTTAAAGAAGCGATGCGACCCGCCAAACGCTGAACGTCATTTATACACGCCGGCTTAGCCAGGGAGGTGATGGCTTTGATCTTCTCCGGGTTAGCCTCAATGCCTCTATCAGAAACCAAAAACCCTAAGAGCTTGCCTGCAGGGACACCAAATACACACTTGGCCGGGTTAAGCATCATCTCATAGACCCGGAGATTATCGAAGGTTTCCCTTAAATCATCTATCGGGGTTTCCTCTTTTATGGATTTAACCACAATATCGTCCACATAAGCGTGAACATTGCGCCCAATCTGTTTATGAAGACAGTTCTGTACACAACGCTGGTAAGTCGCCTGTGCACACTTCAGTCCAAAGGGCATAGACACATAGCAGAAGGCTCCAAAAGGAGTGATGAACGCCGTCTTCTCCTGGTCCTTAACTGCCATCTTAATCTGATGATAACCGGAATAAGCATCCAAGAAACTTAAGCGTGCACAACCTGCCGTAGCATCAATGATTTGATCAATACGGGGGAGGGCAAATGGATCAGCCGGACATGCCTTGTTTAAGTCCGTGTAGTCCACACACATCCGCCAAGTGCCGTTCTTCTTGAGTACGAGCACCGGGTTAGCTAACCACTCTGGGTGAAAGACTTCAACGATAAACCCGGCCGCCAAGAGCTGGGCCACCTCTTCACCAATAGCTTTCCGCCTCTCTTCATTAAACCGCCGAAGGAACTGCCTGACCGGCTTAAATTTCGGATCAACATTGAGAGTATGCTCAGCGAGTTCTCTAGGTACACCTGGCATGTCAGAAGGTTTCCATGCGAAGATGTCCCTATTCTCACGGATGAACTCGATGAGCGTGCTTTCCTATTTTGGATCCAGATTTGCACTGATGCTAAACTGCTGAGATGAGTCACCTGGAACAAAATCAACAAGTTTAGTTTCATCAGCTGATTTAAATTTCATTGCCGGCTCTTGTTCTGTAGTTGGCTTTTTCAGAGAGGTCATATCTGTTGGGTCAACATTGTCTTTGTAAAACTTCAACTCCTCTGTAGCACAAACAGATTCTGCATAAGCCGCATCGCCTTCCTCACACTCTAGAGCCACTTTCCGGCTGCCGTGAACCGTAATGGTCCCATTGTGACCCGGCATCTTGAGCTGTAAGTACACATAGCACGGCCGTGCCATGAACTTGGCGTAAGCCGGCCGTCCAAATATAGCATGGTATGGACTTCTTATCTTG
This sequence comes from Triticum aestivum, assembly GCF_018294505.1. NCBI lineage: Eukaryota > Viridiplantae > Streptophyta > Magnoliopsida > Poales > Poaceae > Triticum > Triticum aestivum. The sequence goes on from NC_057802.1 coordinate 44,455,194, forward strand.
ACCACCTCAAAGGTCAATTTCTCCACCCTGTAGTTGTTCTCATCACCAAAGGCCACTTCCAATTCGATCTTGCCGACTGGATAAGCCGACTTACAAGGTACCACACCATGGAAGATAGTGTTTGACTGGCTGAGGTTCTTATCAACCAACCCGATACGGTGAAAAGTCTCATAATAGAGGATGTTGATGCTGCTGCCTCCATCCATGAGCACCTTTGTGAACTTATATCCTCCCACTTGAGGAGCCACCACTAAGGCCAAGTGGCCCGGGTTATCCACCCGGGGAGGGTGATCCTCCCTACTCCACACTATAGGCTGCTCAGACCACCGCAAGTAGCGTGGGACCGCCGGCTCAACAGCATTCACTGCCCTCTTATGAAGCTTCTGATCTCGCTTACACAGACTGGTGGTAAACACATGATACTGTCCACCGCTAAGCTGCTTTCGATTGGTCTGATAACCCCCCTGCTGCTGTTGATGACCCTGGCCAGACTGCTGATTAAAGCCCCCTTGACCGTTCTGAGGACCGGAATTTGAGCCGCCGCCTGGGCCATGAAAGCCGCCGGCGCCTGAGCCGCCGCCCGGGACATTGTAATTCTTAAAGGCCTTCATGATCGCACAATCCTTCCACAGATGAGTCGCTGGCTTCTCTCTAGAGCCATGCCTTGGACAAGGTTCATTCAACAGCTGCTCCAGCGTCGGACCTGACCCGCCGCCTCGGGGAGGGGGCCTCCCCTTGCGTCGCCGGTTATTACCTTGTGAGCTGGAGTTGGCTACAAACTCTAGGCTGCCATCGGCCTTGCGCTTGCCTCCTCCTTGGTTCCCCGGGTTAAACTGAGGACCCTTGCCATTGTCGTTCTTCTTTCCCTTCCCTGTCCTTTCATCATCTGAAGGGGGATCCTTGGTACCATCAGAATCGGCGTACTTGACAAGAGCTGCCATTAGTGTACCCATATCACTGCAGTCGCGCTTAAGCCGCCCGAGTTTCATCTTCAGGGGCACAAAACGACAATTCTGCTCCAGCATTAAAACCGCTGAGCCGGCATCCATCTTGTCTGACGAGTGTATGATCTCCTTAACCCGGTGAACCCAATGTGTCGTAGACTCACCCTCCTGCTGCTTACAGTTAGTCAAATCCACAATTGACATAGACTGCCTACAGGTATCTTTGAAGTTTTGGATGAACCGGGCTTTCAGCTCCGCCCAAGACCCAATGGAATTCGGTGGTAGCCCTTTCAACCAAGTGCGGGCAGTCCCATCTAACATCATGGTGAAATACTTCGCCATGGCCGCCTCACTGACCTCCAACAGCTCCATAGCCATCTCATAACTCTCGATCCAGGCTGCGGGTTGTAAGTCAGCTGTGTAATTAGGCACCTTCTTAGGGCCCTTGAAGTCCTTAGGTAGACGTTCATTACGGATAGCTGGCACTAAACAAGGGACACCCCCGGTCCTGGTAGGGATACCTACGTCGACGGAAGTCGTCGGATAAGCCGGGGGGGGGTCTGATAAGCCGTCAATTAAGGCACTTGCTCTGCCTCTTGCCATGCTCTGTCCTGGTCTGCTGCGTGAAAGGCTCCATTGTGAGTCAGGCCGTGGCCAGGGGGCGGGTCATGGCGTCGGACGTTACTTGAGCTGGTTGCTGAGACCATGTGCCGGCTGTAACTCGGGCTCTGGCCTGGACGAGGGGTCGAGTGGATCCTGTCCCGGCTGTAGGAGTACGCCTCTTGCTGCGCCAGTGCTGTCTGAAGGAGTTCCTTGACCCGGCGGGTTTCAATAGCCGTCGGAGAGTCGCCGTCACCTGGGAGAGCCGCCAGTCGTGCTGCCGCAGCGACCATGTTCTCCAGTGGGTTATTATAATGACCCGGGGGTATTGGCACATACTGAGGCGGGGCAGGGGGCACCTGGGGAGGCCCCATCACTCGTGGCTGAATAAGGGGCCCAGACCCGTGCGCTATGACCCCTGGCGGGTTACTAGACCCTGCACCTGGCGTTTTGAAGAGGTTGCGTGGATCGTAAACCGGAGGGAGTCGAGATTGGGTCTTTTGATGCCTCCTTCTCATGACCTCATTGGCCGCGTTCTGATCCATCGTGAGTTGGAAGGACTGCGCCTGGATCAGCTGAGTTTGGGCATCGAGAGCCGCCCTCTCCGCAGCCAGCCTGATCCCTTCCGCTGCAAGATCCTCTTTAGCTTTCACTAGATCCAATTTTAACTGTGCCACCTCCGCATCGTACTGAGCTTGATCTGCCGGGTCAACCGTGGCGGTTAACAGGGCCGTCATCTTGTCCGTGAGATCCATCAGCACCTGAGCCGGAGAAGGCACCAGGTTTCCCGCTCCAGCAGCAGGGTTCTGAACAGGCTGCGCACCGGTCATAAAGACCCCAACCTGACTTGGCGGCTCAAACGGGTCCGGAATACTGTCACCATCGGAATAACCCATGAGCCTGCCATCTTGAAGTTGATACAACGAGTTTGACTCATCGGTGGCCGACTCGCCGTCAGAGCCGGCGGCCGTCTCATCACCAGATCTAGATCGATCAGAGAATCCTCCATGGATACACCCCACCAAAGCATGCCTTAAGGCAGGCCGGGCCCGGGCGGGTCGCGCACGCTGGGTCGTCTCGATGAGATTGGCGCAGTGATCCGGCTCAGGGCCTGGCTCACCAATCTTGCCGATGAAAACATGAATTCCGCCGAAGGGGACCCGGTACCCGTACTCAATTGAGCCGGCGTCGGGGCCCCACTTTGCATCGTCGATGTAGAGCTTGCTGCGACGACTCTTGGTCATCCGGCCCACAGCGTATCCCTTGAGCCCTTCGAAGCTGCCCTTCAAGAACTCAAATCCACCGTGCGCTGGCCCCACGGTGGGCGCCAACTGTCGTGGAATTGTCACGGCAGATGTCCTCGAGCTAGGACTTAGTCGTGGAGCCATCGCAGCTAGGAAGCTTGAAGGGGTTAATGCGGGACAAGGAACACAAGGGTTTATACTGGTTCGGCCCCTTACGGTGAAGGTAAAAGCCTACGTCCAGTCGAGGTGGTATTGATTAGGGTTACGATCACCAGGGAGCTAAACTGCTATGCCTGGCTCTCGATGAGATTGTTCTTGTTCCTAAACCGCTGCCGGGTCGTCCCTTTATATAGGGAGGCTGACGCCCAGCAGCTCTCAGAGTCCCGGCCGGCTCATAAGAGTGTCTGGCTCGGACTCTCAACAATACTTGCCTTACACTACAAGTTCTACCATAATAATGATTGCAACTATGGGCCTTAAGCCATATCCGGGTCTTAAGCCCATCTCTGGCCCATCGTCTTCAAGCTTGGCGCCGGGCTTCTGGTAATGACCATTGGAGTAACCCGGCCCCTCCTGGCGGGTGACTCTAAGGTCTATATCCTCAACACCTCCTCAATTTTTTTATTTTTTCCTTCAAGTAATTGTTTTCTTCTTCAACTAAATTTAACCTTTCGACAATAGGGTCGGTTAGAATTTCCGGTTCAACCACCTCCTAGATAAATAAAATCTATGTCACGTTGGTCGGCATATTTGTCATAAACAATAAATGAACCAAATAGTTATAAAAAGATAATATATACCACATCCGAATCATAGACAGGACGAGGGCCGACGGGGGCGGATACCAAAACCATCGCACTATGTAATAAGAATGAATAATAAAAGTAACAAAATTAGACAAGTATCTATCTAAAGTAAGAATTTTTTTCTTTCACAAAGAAGATAAGAACAAGAGGCTCACCACGGTGGTGCTGGCGACGAGATCGGCGCGGGCGATCAACGGCGGTGAAGGCGGGGACGGGACGTGACGGACCGCTAAACGTAGACAAATCTCGGGGAAAATGGAGCTCGGAGGTCGAGTTTCGAGAGGAGAAAGATTAACTAGTGTGGCTCAGACATTTCATCGAACACCTCATGTGCATAGTTGGTGAGCTAGAGCACTCAAATGCCCTCCCCTCGCCGGCCAGAAAAAACAGAGCACTGTGTAGTGCTCTGCTGTGGCGATGGGGTATATATAGGCAACCCATTGGTCCCGGTTCGTGGCACCAACCGGGACTAAAGGCCTTTGGTCCCGGTTGGTGCCACGAACCAGGACCAATGCCCCCTTTAGTCCCGGTTGGTGGCACCAACCGGGACCAAAGGCCTTGTGCTGCCCCGCGTCAAAAGTTTAGTCCCACCTCGCTAGTTGAGAGAGCTCGAGAGTGGTTTATAAGCGCTGCTGCGCCCACCCTCTTGAGCTCCTCTCAACTGCAGGCTTTCGGGCCTAACCGTTCTCTTTGCCTGTGGGGCCTACTGGGCCTTCTGCGGGCCTGAATCCTGGCCCATGGATGGGTTTCTAGTCGTATTCAGGCCGTGGTGGCCCAGTAGGTGGCATAATTTTTTTCTCTTTTGCTTTATTTATTTTGTTTTGTTTCTACTTACAACAAAAAACTTATTTATTTTATTTCTAATTACTTATGTATTTTACTTTAATTATTTTATTTTTATCTATTTTACTACTGCTATTTTTATTTATTTTGCTGCTGCTATTTTTATTTAATTTATTAAGGTTTATTTATTTATTTACTATAGTTTATTTTATTTTATTAAGTATTAAGGTTTATTTATTTTATTTACTATAAAAAAATGAACATAGATGCGCCTATAGAGAAAATTCAACCTAAATTCATAATAAATTTCTATGAAATTCAAAGAAATTTACTGTGAATTTAGGTCAAATTCCCTGTATAAGGGCATCTATTTTCACTTTGAGAGGAGCTCAACAAGGCAGAGAGGGACGGGCTTATAAACTGGTGTGAGCGCCCTTCGGTTGGCGAGGTGGGACTAAACACTGACCGCAACTAGGACCAGCCCTTTAGTCCCGGTTTGTGGTATGAACCGTGACTAAAGGGTGAGCCTCTTGTCCCGGTTCAAGCCACCAACCGGGACCAATGGTGGTGGGCCAGGAGCGAGGCCCATAGGTCCCGGTTTGTCCCACCAACTGGGACCAAAGGGGCCGGACGAACCGGGACCAATGCCCCCACGAGGCCCGGCAGGCCCCTGGCCGCACGAACCGGGACCAATGCTCACATTAGTCCCGGTTCGTGACTGAACCGGGACTAATGTGAATACTGTCCTGTGACCAAAGCCCAGTTTTCTACTAGTGATAGAGTCATATTGTTTCAGTTTCATTGAGTTGTAAGTAAATAAAAGTGTGATGATCATCATTATTAGAGCGTTTTCCCAGTGAGGAAAGGATGATGGGACTATGATTCCGCCACAAGTTGGGATGAGACTCCGGATGAAAAATAAAAAAACAAGAGAAAAAATAGAAAAAAAGAGAAAAAAAGAGAAGGGCAATGTTACTATCCTTTTTCCACACTTGTGCTTTAGAGTATCACCATGTTCTTCATATGGAGAGTCTCCTGAGTAATTAATTTCATATACTAGTGGGAACTTTTCATTATGGAACATAGCTTGTATATTCTAATGATGGGCTTTGTCAAATGCGCGAGGTCTTCATGAGCAAGCAAGTTGGATGCACACCCACTTAGTTTCCGTTGAGCTTTCATACACTTATAGCTCTTAGTGCATCCGCTGCATGGCAATCCCTACTTGTTGATGAAAATGATTTGCCCCCTTATGTTTTGAAGATTGTTGATATAAACAATAAGAGACTAATGTGTTTGCTAGTGCGCACAGAGTAACAAGTCCCTGATGTCATGAGGAGTTTGATATAAACTCCGAAGGTAATACCCTGCGAGGCAACAAGTATTTGTTGGGTAACGTAGCATGCGATTTCAAAAAAATTCCTACGATCACGCAGGATCTATCTAGGAGATGCATAGCAACGAGAGGGGGAGAGTGTGTCCATGTACCCTCGTAGACCAAAAGTGGAAGCGTTATGTTAATGTGGTTTATGTAGTTGAACGTCTTCACGATCCAACTGATTGAAGTACCGAACGTACAACACCTCCGTGTTCATCCGACGTTCAGCTCGATGACGTCCCTCGAGCTCTTGATCCAGTAGAGGGTCGAGGGAGAGTTCCATCAGCACGACGGCGTGGTGACGGTGTTGATGATGTGATTCGCGCAGGGCTTCGCCTAAGCACTACCACTCTAGGACTGGAGGAGTAAACTGTGGAGTGGGGCATCGCACACGGCTAAGAAACAACTATTGTTCCTTTGAAGTGCCCCCTGCCCGCGTATATAAAGGAGGGGGAGAGAGGTTGGCGGCCAGGAGGGGCGCGCCATGGGGGGTCCTACTTGGACTCCTAGTCCATGTAGGATTCGCTCCTCCTTTTCCTTTCTTCCAACGGAGGGAATAGGAAGGAGAGGGAGAGGGAAAGGTGAGGGAGTCCTGGACTAAGGGGTCTTCGGGCGTCCGGCCTGTTAGACATGGGCCGGACTGATGGGCCGTGAAGATACAAGACCGAAGACTCTTACCTGTGTCCAGATGGGACTCTCCTTGGCGTGGAAGGCAAGCTTGGCGTCCAGATATGAAGATTCCTTTCTCTGTAACCGACTTTGTATAACTCTAGTCCCTCACGGCATCTATATAAACCAGAGGGTTTAGTCCGTAGAGGCAATCATAATCATACATGCTAGACTTCTAGGGTTTTAGCCATCACGATCTCGTGGTAGGTCAACTCTTGTAATACTCATATTCATCAAGATCAATCAAGCAGGAAGTAGGGTATTACCTCCATAGAGAGGGCCCGAACCTGGGTAAACATCGTGTCCCCAGTCTCCTATTACCATCAACCTTAGACGCATAGTTCGGGACCCCCTACCCGAGATCCGCCGGTTTTGACACCGACATTGGTGCTTTCATTGAGAGTTCCGATGCGTCGTCTTCAAGAGGTTTGATGGCCCCGTCAATCATCCATGACAATGCTGTCCAAGGGGAAGTCTTCCTCCTTGGACAGATCTTCATATTCGGCGGCTTCGCACTGCGGGCCAACTCGCTTGGCCATCTAGAGCAGATCGACAGCTATGCCCCTGGCCATCAGGTCAGATTTGGAAGCTTGAACTACGTCGCTGATATCCGCGGAGACTTGATCTTCGACGGATTCGAGACTATGGCAGCCGCTCCCTGTCACCTCGATGAACATGACTTAAATCTATCATCGGACCATACCCAGGAGATAGCACCTGTAACTGCTTTGGCCCTAGATCCGGAGCGGATCGCGCCATCCGAGGACGGGAGGCTCAACCCCGCCATGGAAGCCGCAGACTCAGCAGCATCGAAGCCGCACACGGACCCAACCTCGAGTGGAATCAGGTTCACCAGAACCTCGGACTCGTTTCCGGCTACAGGTTCCGAACCATGTGCGTTCGCGGGCGTCGAGCTTGATCAGGCATCGATCGTCGAATTCAGCTCCGCGGACATCTTCCGGCACTCGCCTTTGGGCGATGTGCTAAACTCATTAAAAACACTCTCCTTAGCGGGGGACTCAAAGCCGAAGTATATCCGGTTCAAACTAGAGGCTGATGACGGAGAATTTCGCTTCCCACCCACCGCGCACTTCATAGCCACTGTCGAAGACTTAACCGACATGCTCGATTTCGGCTCCGAAGACATCGATGGTATGGACGACGATGCCGGAGAAGAGGAGGCCCAAAACCCGCCATTTACCGGACGTTGGACGACCACTTCTTCGTATGACATATGCATGGTGGACGCACCCAAAGAGAATAGCGGCGACGACACGGAGGACCCAGTCGAGGATAAACCTCCTGAGATACAACCAAAGCACCGACGTAAGCGGCGCCGCTCCAAGCCACGCCGTGGAAAAGATAGCAATACCAGCATAGGAGAAAACAATACTCCGGATGATGCCGAAGAAAATGAAGACCCCGTTGAGGCAACTTCTGAACAGGCCAAACGGGAAGACGGACAAGTTAGCCCTGATGAACAGGCTGTACAAGAAGACTCGGAGGACAACAATTATCTTCCGCTCTCCGAGGATGAGTTGAGCCTTGGCAACGAGGATTTTATCATGCCTGAGGAACCTCTCGAGCAGGAGCACTTTAAGCGCCGGCTAATAGCCACTGCAAGGAGCCTGAAAAAGAAGCAGCAGCACCTTCAAGATGATCAAGACCTACTCAATGATAGATGGACTGATGTCCTGGCAGCCAAACAATACGGCCTCAAGCACCCAGCTAAATGTTACCCGAAGCGCAAATTGCTACCTCAGTTCGATGACGAGGCGCTGGAGCCCATACCATCATCGCGCAATGTGGCTTACTGACCACCACGTGGCCGGGACAAAGCGGCAACTCAAGCCGAACACCAGCCCGCCCTACCTCACCGTAAAGGCAGAGATAAAACAGCTCGGGGTTATACATATGACCCGCGACAGGACCTAAAAAAATAATAGGTCAGACCAGATCGATCTACGGATCGCAGGGGCGTGCCCTGACACGCGACGATGGCCCTTTGGCCGGACGTGACAAACATAACCACGTCCAGGCCAAAAATCACAGACAGGCTACATCCGAACTACGTCGCGACTTGGCCCGATACAGAGGCGCCGCACACCCCCTCTGCTTCACTGACGAAGTAATGGAGCATGAATTCCCAGAAGGGTTTAAACAATAAATATCAAATCATATGATGGAATAATAGATCCCGCGGTATGGATCGAGGATTTTCGTCTCCATATTCATATGACCCGCGGAGATGACCTTCACGCCATCAAATACCTCCTGCTAAAACTCAAAGGGCCAGCTCGACACTGGTTAAACAGTCTGCCTGAAAACTCTATTGGCGGCCGGGAGGACTTGGAAGACGCCTTTCGCGACAACTTCCAAGGCACATATGTACGACCTCCAGATGCTGATGACTTAAGTCACATAGTTCAACAGCTCGGAGAGTCAGCCAGGAAATACTGGACTAGGTTCCTAACTAAGAAGAACCAAATCGTCGACTGTCTAGATGCCAAAGCCCTAGCGGCCTTTAAGCATAGCATTCCTGACGAATGGCTCGCCCGCCACCTCAGCCAAGAAAAGCCAAAGTCCATGGCAGCCCTCATGGCACTCATGGCCCGCTTCTGTGCTGGCGAGGATAGTTGGCTTGCCCGTAGCAATACCACGGCAAGCGAAGCGGGCACCTCTGAGGTCAAAAACAGCAACGGCAAGCCCCGACGAAACAGACACAAGCATCGAAGCAACGGTGACAATGCCGACGACACGGCGGTCAACGCCGGATTCAGTGGCTCCATGTCCGGTCAGCGGAAGAAACCATACAAAAAAAATTCGAGACCATCCAGCTTGGACCACATACTCGATCATCCATGCCAGATTCATGGCACCCCAGACAAACCAGCCAATCATACCTACAGAGACTGTTGGTTTTTTAAACAAGCCGGCAAGTTAAATGCCGAAAACAAGGAGAGGGGGTCGCAAAGCGAGGATGATGACGAGGAGCCCCGGCCACCGAACACAGGAGGACAGAAGAAGCCCCCCCCAAGTTAAAATGGTAAATATGATATACGTTACCCATATCCCCAAGCGGGAGCGCAAGCGCGCACTCAGGGACGTCTATACGATGGAGCCAGTCGCCCCAAAGTTGAACCCATGGTCTTCCTGCCCGATCTCTTTCGATCACAGGGATCATCCGACCAGTATCCGTCATGGCGGTTCAGCCGCACTGGTCCACGACCCAATCATTGATGGATTCCATCTCATGCGAGTCGTCATGGATGGTGGTAGTAGCCCGAACCTGCTCTATCAGGACACAGTGCGCAAAATGGGCATTAATCCCTCACGGATCAAGCCCACAAAGACTACCTTTAAAGGAGTCATACCAGGTGTAGAGGCCCGCTGCACGGGCTCAATCACACTAGAGGTTGTCTTCGGATCCCCGGACAACTTCCGAAGCAAAGAGTTGATCTTCGACATCGTCCCCTTCTGCAGTGGCTATCACACACTACTTGGACGAACAACATTTGCTCGATTCAACGCGGTGCCACACTACGCTTATCTCAAGCTCAAGATGCCCGGACCACGCGGCGTCATTACAGTCAATGGAAACATGGAACGCTCCCTCCGTACCGAGGAACACACCGCCGCTTTGGCAGCAGAAGTACAGAGCGGCCTTCTCAAGCAGAACATTAATTCGGCGGCTGAGCTCCCGGACATTGTCAAACGAGTCTGACCTACTCTATAGCAGGAAAGCCCAGCTCGTCAGGAGCTCGAATAGCAATTTGGCCTCCGTCCTAGTCCCGACCAAGTGGCGACGTTCGTACCGCGCGTACATAACTACGCACTCAAAATACCATGGGCATAGACTGAGGCATAGCTAGATTGTGATCCATAATGCGGCTCAACCTCCCCTGGACACACATACTTTCACTTCCTTATTTTTTCTTTATCCTTTTCAAGTTTCTTCTCCACAGGCCTTTTCTGACAGCATGATCACCGCTCCTTTCGAAGGATAGGTACACCAAGACGACGAGAAGCACGGGCGTATAAGGGAATTTCTAGGTGGTCTCTTTGAAAGATCACTCTACCTGTTTTTCAGGACCCACACGCGGCTCTCCCTTGGTCGTGGCATATTAAATAGCACTGTCGCCTATTGCACTCCTTGTACAAATACGCTTTAACGTATTAATCAAACTATTATAGAAACAGTTTGCGGCCCAACTTCTGCGGCACTAGCTTACTACTCTTGTTTTTGATAATCTTATTGCAACCGTACACTTCGGTACACTTTAATCCGCTAGGGGCCTCATTGCGCCCCACAATGCGGCAGTAAAGTCCGAACACTTTTTTACAGTACAGTTCGGCACCCCGAATTCAGCATTATATGCATTGGCTCCGAATCATGTCTTTGGTCAAGAGTTGGGTTGCCCGGCTCCTGTGCTTACTACCTTACGTTCCGCTATATCGGCTAGGGTAGTAAAGGGAGAACTACTGCGATTGTGTCTCGGTTTATCCGGATGAGCACCTTAGTAGAGAAAGCCGAAAACTGACTGGCATGATGCGGTGTGAGCCGGTCAGCTCTTCGGAGGTTTCAAATCTTTAGCGATTTTTTCCGCATTATGCGATGAGTCGGTTTCTACCCGATCAGGTGTTTACAGCACCCCGGTTCGGATACTAGGGGCTGCACCTAAATTCTTATTGTCAAACTCCTATGGCTAAGTGTGGGTGATAAAGCCATATAGTCCGATTGCCTGGTTCGTTGCGCTAAACACCTCCTTCAAGGACCACATAACTGGATCAAGAGTGTTTAGAATACATCCCGAACACCCCCGTACTACCTACGAGGGGGCTGAAGCCGACGACTAGCAAACCCTCGGATTTCACAAAATTGGCCGCACAGGAGGTAAAATTTTAACACATATTATCTTACGTAATTGACTTGTCTCATAATACAGGGAGTTAATATGAAGGTACTCATTCAAAGTTTACATCTTTCGCACACTGCGCCGCCACAATGCGGGACCCCTCCAGGACATTGTCAAAATATAGCTCGGGCGTGCGGTGCTCCTTGCCCTCGGGCGGTCCCTCAGTCGCGAGCTTAACGGCGTTCATCTTCGCCCACTGCACCTTCACACGGGCGAAGGCCATCCGCGCTCCCTCGATGCAGACCAATCGCTTGATAACGTCAAGACGGGGGCAGGCATTGACCAGCCGCTTCACGAGTTCGAAGTAGCTGCTGGGTATAGCTTCTGCAGGCCACAACTGGATTATTAAATCCTTCATGGCTAGTTCGGCCACCCTATGCAGTTCGACCAGCTGCTTTAGCCGGTCGCTAAAGGGCACCGGATGCTCTGGCGCAAGGTATTGCGACCAAAACAGCTTCTCCGTTGAGCTCCCTTCTTCGGCTCGGAAAAATTCCGCAGCGTCAAAAACACTGCGCGGCAAATCCACAAAGGCCCCTGGAGAACTCCAAATCCGGGTTAGTAAGAGGTACCTTTCCTTCACGTATTTACTTTGCATAATGAAGGCCTTACCCGCCGCAATCTTCTTGGCCTCTTGAATCTCCTGGAGAGCGCCCTGGGCTTCAACCCGGGCATCTTGTGCACTTTGGTGAGCCTTGGCGAGTTCGGTCTCTTGAGCCATCACATCGCGCTCCAAGGACTCGCATTTCTTCATGGCATCCCGGAGCTCATGCTGGACCTCATCAAGCCTGGTCTCGTGCTTTTCGCGGGCGGCTTGTTCCTTGGCAGCTCTCTCCTCAGCCTCGGCCAGCGCCTTTTTAAAGGCCTCGACCTCAGTTGTCGCCCCTACAAATATCATGGCACTATGGTCAATTCACATCATTTATTCTTTCTGAATACGCAGCAGGTCATTAGATACCTTGCTTATCCTCTAGCTGCTTCCTTGCTTGGCCGAGCTCCTCCTCGGCCCGCTTGAGTCTCTACTTCAGTCTGAAGACTTCGGCAGCGTGGGAGGTTGCAGTCAACAACGAATCCTGCTTATTCACATAGACACATATGGTTAGTCTCCTACGAAAATTGTTTGATCCTCTGCCCAGCTTCTCTTTCCAAATTCCGGACAGTCCCAGGGTCTACCGTCTATACTGTGACATTCTTTTTACATACTCACGTTGCTTACCTCAAAGCCTGTTAGAAGGCTGGTGCAGGCTTCGGCCAGTCTGCTCTTCACGGACTGAATCTTCTCAATCACCGTACCCATGAGGGTACGGTGTTCTTCCACGATGGAAGCACTTCGCAGCGCTTCCAAAAGAGTATCCGGTGCCTCTGGTTGGACAGAGGTCACCTCCTTCTTTCGAAGGAGGTTGCTCGCCGGACCCTAGAGCTGTATAAGTCTCCGGGACCGTATTCGGCTAGGGGCTGAATTGAATATGGCCCCCATCACCAGTCTCCATGGGGATTGGCTCCCCCATGTGTCCGACGGCCGAGGTTTTACCCTCCGGCGCCACCCTGGCGTCCTCTTGAGTCTCTCCTTGGCTGGGGATCCTTCGGTACAACACCCCAGTGTCATCCATGGCCTTGGGAGAGGAGGCCTTCGGATGGGACCCGCTGTCCATCGCCTTCGAGTCCAGCGAATTCCCCAAGGATGAGGATGGCACGAGGTTGGACAGAGCCGGACTGTATGTTCATAATTTGACATGTTAAGACTATGAAGTAGAGAGGCCGGATATATGGATTTGTCCAGGTTTTTCAGTACTCACGATTCGGCCAGGGGCTTGTCTCGGCGATGCGGCTCTGGGCTGCTGTCAACGTCCCACACGGAGTTATCCACGAGGGAACCCTTCCCCCTTTTGGACGACTCTGCCTCCAGATTTGTGGAGGCCGCCCTCTTCTTCCTTCCCCCTCAGGGGGCAGTTGTTTTCTTCCTCCTCCTCGTCATCGTCTTCGGTGCCAGAGGAATGAGTCTCATCGTCTTCGGACGTCACATCCGAAGAACCCTTGCGGTGAAGGCCACCTCTGGCCCCCTTGGCCTTCTTCTCCGACGCCTGGTAGGGCGCCGGCACCAGCATCTTCGTAAGAAGCGGGATGGCTGGTTCTTCGGGCAGCGGAGCCAGACACTTAATCCGCTCCGCCTTCTTTGTCCATCCCTGAAAAACGACAATAACAAGTGAGGTTTTTGTATCCTCCCTGAACAATCTAGTAAAGGATACACCTTGAAACACGAAAGACTTACCACATTGGCGGGATGGGCCAGGGCGTGCCCACGGTCCTCGGTCGTCTCCGGTGGCGTCTCGTTTCCCTTAAAGAGCACCTTCCAGATGTCTTCATGCGTAGTCCCGAAGAATCGTTGCAAGGTTTGGTGCTTGGCCGGATCGAACTCCCATAAATGGCAAGTCTGGCTCTGGCACGGAAGGATCCGACGAACCAGCATCACCTGGACCATGTTCACGAGCTTGATGTTTTCGTCCACCATGCGTTGGATGCGCGTTTGCAGTGCTGTCAACTCGTCCGACGAAGACCAACTCAGGCCCTTCTCTAGCCAGGAAGTGAGTCGCATTGGGGCTCCGGACTTGAATTCGGGAGCCGCGGCCAGGTAGCGTCGCGGGGCTCTGTGATATAGAACCATAGTTTCTGCCACTCTTTGACAGTCTCCACAAAGGTACCTTTGGGCCATGTGACATTGGGCATCTTGCTCACCATGGCACCTCCGCACTCCGCATGCTGGCCATCCACCAGCTTCGGCTTCACGTTGAAGATCTTAAGCCACAATCCGAAATGGGGGAGCGGGGAATGCGAAGGAAGGCCTCGCACACGACAATAAATGCAGAGATGTTGAGGAAAGAGTTTGGGGCTAGATCATGGAAATCTAGCCCGTAATAGAACATGAGTCCACGGACGAAAGGGTGGAGAGGAAACCCTAACCCGCGGACGAAGTGGGGGATGAACACCACCCTCTCATTGGGCTTCGGGGTGGGGATGATCTGCCCCTTGGCCGGAAGCCGGTGGGCGATTTCTTTGGCCAGGTACCCGGCCTCCCAAAGCTTCGTGATGTCCTTCTCCCTGACGGAGGAGACCATCCACTTGCCTTGCTCTCCAGATCCGGACATGATCGAGAGCTTTCTTGAGGCGGAAAAGATGAGGACTTGGGCGCTGGAGCTCGAGAATGGGAGGGCAAAGAGACAGAGAGAAGGCGTGGGTGAAAGGGGAGAATCCTTATCTCCTTATAAAGGCAGTGAATATCAAGCGCCTCCCCACTCGCCTCAAAACTCGCCTATTCGCAAGGGCCGTGCAGACGGCATGGTTGGATTACCCACGCCCATATTGATGAGAAATCCCGCAATAAGGGGACACGATCTCTGCTTTGACAAGACGTGCCAATGAAAACCGCGTCTCGAAACATGGAACAGCAGGACGAAAACGGTTCGGAATAATGACCGGGCAGAGACGTGATGTCAGGCTACAAAAGTTGTCAGCGGATTGGACTCATGGAATATTATACTCTCTGCGGTTGTGTGTGGTACTTGTGTTGCAGAGCCGGACACATTCATTGCATTCGAAGACTATTTTGGAGTATTCGGAGAAGGAACCCGCCTTGCAATGTCGAATACAATTTGCGCCGGACATCTCATCATTGGAGCCTTGTTTAGGGGCTACCGAGGGAGTCCTGGACTAAGGGGTCTTTGGGCGTCCGTCCTGTTAGACATGGGCCAGACTGATGGGCTGTGAAGATACAAGACCGAAGACTCTTACCTGTGTCCGGATGGGACTCTCCTTGGCGTGGAAGGAAAGCTTGGCATCCAGATATGAAGATTCCTTTCTCTGTAACCGACTTTGTATAACCCTAGTCCCTCCCGGTGTCTATATAAACCGGAGGGTTTAGTCCGTAGAGGCAATCATAATCATACAGGCTAGACTTCTAGGGTTTTAGCCATCACAATCTCGTGGTAGATCAACTCTTGTAATTCTCATATTCATCAAGATCAATCAAGCAGGAAGTAGGGTATTACCTCCATAGAGAGGGCCTGAACCTGGGTAAACATCGTGTCCCCTGTTGTTGGGGAACGTAGTAATTTCAAAAAAATTCCTACGCACACGCAAGATCATGGTGATGCATAGCAACGAGAGGGGAGAGTGTTGTCCACGTACCCTCGTAGACCGACAGCGGAAGCGTTATCACAACGCGGTTGATGTAGTCGTACGTCTTGACGATCCGACCGATCAAGTACCGAACGTACGGCACCTCCAAGTTCTACACACGTTCAGCTCGATGACGTCCCTCGAACTCCGATCCAGCCGAGTGTTGAGGGAGAGTTTCGTCAGCACGACGGCGTGGTGACGATGATGATGTTCCACCGACGCAGGGCTTCGCCTAAGCTCCGCAACGGTATTATCGAGGTGTAATATGGTGGAGGGGGGCACCGCACACGGCTAAAATATCGTATATCAAGTGTGTAGAGAGGTGCCCCCCTGCCCCCGTATATAAAGGAGCATGGGGGAGGCCGGCTGCCTATGGGCGCGCAAGGAGAGGGGGGAGTCCTCCTCCTAGTAGGAGTAGGACTCCCCTTTCCTAGTCCTACTAGGAAAAGAAGGGGGGAAGGAAAGAGAGGGAGAGGGAGAGGGAAAAGGGGCTGCGCCCCCCTCTCCTAGTCCAACTAGGACTCCTCCTGGGAGTGTGCGCGCCACCTCCTGGTTGCTGCCCTCTCTCTCCCCTCAAGGCCCACTAAGGCCCAATACTTCCCTGGGGGGTTCCGGTAACCCTCCGGCACTCCGGTTTAATCCGAAACTTCTCTGGAACACTTCCGGTGTCCGAATATAGTCGTCCAATATATCAATCTTTATGTCTCGACCATTTCGAGACTCCTCGTCATGTCCGTGATCACATCGGGGACTCCGAACAACCTTCGGTACATCAAAACATATAAACTCATAATATAACTGTCATCATAACTTTAAGCGTGCGGACCCTTCGGGTTCGAGAACTATGTAGACATGACCGAGACACCTCTCCGGTCAATAACCAATAGCGGGACCTGGATGCCCATATTGGCTCCCACATATTCTACGAAGATCTTTATCGGTCACACCGCATAACAACATACGTTGTTCCCTTTGTCATCGGTATGTTACTTGCCCGAGATTCGATCGTCGGTATCTCGATACCTAGTTCAATCTCGTTACCGGCAAGTCTCTTTACTCGTTCCGTAATACATCATCCCGCAACTAACTCATTAGTCACAATGCTTGCAAGGCTTATAGTGATGTGCATTACCGAGTGGGCCCAGAGATACCTCTCCGACAATTGAGAGACAAATCCTAATCTCGAAATACGCCAACCCAACAAGTACCTTTGGAGACACCTGTAGAGCACCTTTATAATCACCCATTTACGTTGTGACGTTTGGTAGCACACAAAGTGTTCCTCCGGTAAACGGGTGTTGCATAATCTCATAGTTATAGGAACATGTATAAGTCATGAAGAAAGCAATAGCAACATACTAAACGATCGGGTGCTAAGCTAACGGATTGGGTCATGTCAATCACGTCATTCTTCTAATGAGGTGATCTCGTTAATCAAATGACAACTCATGTCTATGGCTAGGAAACATAACCTTCTTTGATTAACGAGCTAGTCAAGTAGAGGCATACTAGTGACACTCTGTTTGTCTATGTATTCACACATGTATTATGTTTCCGGTTAATACAATTCTAGCATGAATAATAAACATTTATCATGATATAAGGAAATAAATAATACTTTATTATTGCCTCTAGGGCATATTCCTTCACCTGTCTCCTGTTACCATCAACCTTAGACGCACAGTTCAGGACCCCGTACCCGAGATCCGCCGTTTTGACACCGACAGAAGGGAAGGGGGCGCTACCCCTCCTCGTCCTATTCGGACTCCCTAGGAGGGAGGCGCGTGGCCACCCCCCGCGGGCTTCCCTCTCTCTCCCTTAGGCCCATGTTGGCCCAACACTTCCCCGGGGGGTTCCGGTAACCCCTTAGTACTCCAGAAAAATACCCGAATCACTCAGAACCATTCCGATCTCTGAATATAACCTTCCAATATATAAATCACCTTTCTATCATTTCGAGACTCCTTGCCATGTCCGTGATCTTATCCGGGACTCCGAACAAACTTCGGTCACCAAAACACATAACTCATAATACAAATCATCATCGAACGTTAAGCGTGTGGACCCTACGGGTTCGAGAACTATGTAGACATGACCGAGACACATCTCCGGTCAATAACCAATAGCGGAACCTGGATGCTCATATTGGCTCCTACAAATTCTACGAAGATCTTTATCGGTCAAACCGCATAACAACATACGTCATTCCTTTTGTCATCGGTATGTTACTTGCCCAAGATTCGATCGTCAGTATCATCATACCTAGTTCAATCTCGTTACTGGCAAGTCTCTTTACTCGTTCTGTAACGCATCATCCTGGAACTAACTCATTAGTCACATTGCTTGCAAGGCTTATAGTGATGTGCATTACCGAGAGGGCCCAGAGATACCTCTCCGATACACGGAGTGACAAATCCTAATCTTGATCTATGCCAACCCAACAAACACCTTCGGAGACACCTGTAGATCGTATTTATAATCACCCAGTTACATTGTGACATTTTATAGCACACAAGGTGTTCCTCTGGTATTCAGGAGTTGCATAGTCTCATAGTCAGAGGAATATGTATAAGTCATGAAGAAAGCAATAGCAATAAAACTAAACGATCATAATGCTAAGCTAACGGATGGGTCTTGTCCATCACATCATTCTCTAATGATGTGATCCTGTTCATCAAATGACAACACATGTCTATGGCCAGCAAACTTAACCATCTTTGATTAACGTGCTAGTCAAGTAGAGGCATACTAGGGACACCTTGTTTTGTCTATGTATTCACCCATGTACTAAGTTTCTGGTTAATACAATTCTAGCATGAATAATAAACATTTATCATGATATAAGGAAATATAAATAACAACTTTATTATTGCCTCTAGGGCATATTTCCTTCAGTCTCCCATTTGCACTAGAGTCAATAATCTAGATTACATAGTAATGATTCTAACACCCATGGAGTCTTGGTGCTGATCATGTTTTGCTCGTGGTAGAGGCTTAGTCAGCGGGTCTGCAACATTCAGATCCATATGTATTTTTCAAATCTCTATGTCTCCCTCCTTGACTTGATCGCGGATGGAATTGAAGCATCTCTTGATGTGTTTCATTTTCTTGTGAAATCTGGATTCCTTTGCCAAGGCAATTGCTCCAGTATTGTCACAAAAGATTTTCATTGGACCCGATGCACTAGGTATTACACCTAGATCGGATATGAACTCCTTCATCGAGACTCCATCATTTGCTGCTTCCAAATCAACTATGTACTCCGCTTCACACGAGATCCCACCACGACGCTCTGCTTGGAACTGCACCAACTGACAGCTCCACCATTCAAAATAAATATGTATCTGGTTTGTGACTTAGAGTCATACGGATCAGTGTCAAAGCTTGCATCGACGTAAGCATTTACTACAAGCTCTTTGTCACCTCCATAAATGAGAAACATATCCTTAGTACTTTTCAGGTATTTCAGGATGTTCTTGAACATTATCTAGTGATCCACTCCTAGATTACTTAGGTACCTCCCTGCTAAACTTATAGCAAGGCACACATCAGGTCTGGTACACATCATTGCATACATGATAGAACCTATGGATGAGGCATAGGGAATGACTTTCATTTTCTCTCTATCTTATGCAGTGGTCGGGCATTGAGTCTGACTTAATTTCACACCTTGTAACACAGGCAAGAACCCTTTCTTTGACTGATCCATTTTGAACTTCTTCAAAACTTTATCAAGGTACGTGCTTTGTGAAAGTCGAATTAAGCGTCTTGATCTATCTCTATAGATCTCGATGCCCAATATATATGCAGCTTCACCGAGGTCTTTCATTGAAAAATTCTTATTCAAGTATCCTTTCAAGCTATCTAGAAATTCTATATCATTTCCAATCAACAATATGTCATCCACATATAATATCAGAAATGCTACACAGCTCCCACTCACTTTTTTGTAAATACAGGCTTCTCCAAAAGTCTGTATAAAACCATATGCTTTGATCACACTATCAAAGCATATATTCCAACTCCGAGATGCTTGCACCAGTCCATAAATGGATCACTGGAGCTTGCACACTTTGTTAGCACCAGGGATCGACAAAACCTTCTGGTTGCATCATATAAAACTCTTCTTTAAGATATCTATTAAGGAATGCAGTTTTGACATCCATTTGCCAAATTTCATAATCATAAAGTGCGGCAATTGCTAACATGTTTCAGACAGACTTAAGCATCGCTACGGGTGAGAAGGTCTCATTGTAGTCAACTCCTTGAACTTGTCAAAAACCTTTCGCAACAAGTCGAGCTTTGTAGACAGTAACATTACCGTCAGCGTCAGTCTTCTTCTTGAAGATCCATTTATTCTCTATGGCTTGCCGATCATCGGGCAAGTCATCCAAAGTCCACACTTTGTTCTCATACATGGATCACATCTCAGATTTCATGGTCTCAAGCCATTTTGCGGAATCTGGGCTCATCATCGCCTCCTCATTGTTCGTAGGTTCGTCATGGTCTAGTAACATGACTTCCAGAACAGGATTACCGTACCACTCTGGTGCGGAACGTACTCTGGTTGACATACGAGGTTTGGTAGTAACTTGGTCTGAAGTTTCATGATCATCGTCATTAGCTTCCTTACTAATTGGTGTAGGAATCACTAGAACTGATTTTTGTGATGAACTACTTTCCAATTCGGGAGAATGACAATTACCTCATCAAGTTCTACTTTCCTCCCACTCACTTCTTTTGAGAGAAACTCCTTCTGTAGAAAGGATCCATTCTTAGCAACGAATATCTTGCCTTCGGATCTGTGATAGAAGGTGTACCCAAGAGTCTCCTTTGGGTATCCTATGAAGACACATCTCCAATTTGGGTTCGAGCTTATCAGGTTCAAGCTTTTTCACATAAGCATCACAGCCCCAAACTTTCAGAAACGACAGCTTAGGTTTCTTGCCAAACCATAGTTCATATGGTGTCGTCTCAACGGATTTAGATGGTGCCCTATTTAATGTGAATGCAGCTGTCTCTAAAGCATAACCCCAAAACGATAGTGGTAAATCGGTAAGAGACATCATAGATCGCACCATATCTAATAAAGTACGGTTACTGACGATGCCATTAACCTAGGGTAGGGTCATAGGCATGACCTAGACGCCCTACCCAAGGTCACTAACCTAGAGTCAAGAACATTCAAAGTACAACAAAGGATACCGACTGAAGTAACCTTGGAGTGCAATCCACTCGACCAATTATCTCACTTGGATACCCCAATTCCATTCGACCAAGAAGAAGTCACTCGACCATACAAGAAACCACTCGGAGTACAAAAGACCTAAAGCCACTCAGGATGGCAACGCTCAGGCGTTCACTTTGCAGTCTTTAAGATCATTTATAGCTCTTTATAGCTGGCATTACCAGTAACACCCTATCCTAATCTTCATTGACCCCTGTGTAACGTGGGATGGCTGGGGTCCTGGCGCACTCTATATAAGCCACAGCCTCCTCTGGCACAAGGGTTCGCACCCCCTGTAATCTCACGCATAATCCAGTTGACCAAGCCTCCGAGCACCGAGTCATAGGACTGTTACTTCCTCCGAGAAGGGCGTCAACTCGTAAACCTTGAGTTCACAACCTCATCGTAGCTAGGATCTTGCCTCCTCCTACATACCCCCTACTCTTACTGTCAGACATACTCCTACGACGGTTGGCGCCCACCGTGGGGCAGGTGTCTTAGCGACTTGGCGAGGTTGCAATTTTTCCGATCTCCATCAACATGGTTTTTGGCGGCGGCGCGAGATCCGTCTCGGTGCACTCGTTTTCATCGCTGACGACTCCGCCTGGCTCCAGGAGGCCCCCCTCGACGTCGAGGACCTTCCCATCCGCGGGGCGGCGCATTTCCGTGCGAGTGCTTGCGGTGTCCTTCTGCGGCAGCCGTCGACTCAGTATCGGTCGGCTCCCGCGTCGTCCACCCTTCCAGCTGTACGCCGTCGCAAGAGATCTGGTTGATCACGGCTTCAGCGCTTGGTGAAGCATGCGGTGGCCCGCCAGTCGGCCACCCCTCAAGTCGCAGCAATCGAGCCCGACGAATCTCTCTACGGACTATTCGACTGGTTCCCCTAAGACTCTGTCCCAGTGCGGGAGCAGCGACCCTGTGGCGGAGGTCCTGATGGTCGACACGCCATGCAGCCCGCCTGGTTTCCGTCGCAGTGGCGGCGGCAATGGTGGCGGCGGTCCATCGTGCGGTCATGATGAGTATCATCCCGAAGACCTCACTTCGGAGCAGAGGGAAGAGCTGCATCAGCGCAACGTCGAGGCTGTCTACACCCCCATCATCGGGGAGACCTCTGAGGCTCGGGCCTTGGAGACTGCGTGCCTGGCCACCTTGGCTAAGCGCGCGCGTCTGGAGAATCTCCAACATTCACTCGACGAACGCGCTCGTAGGCAGATCCCCGAATCCAGTCGACGTCATCAACAATTGTTTCCACCTAAACCTCAGGTATATCGCACACCAGTCCAGAATCTTGCAGCCGCAACACGAATACGAGAGTCAATTCAGCCATCCTGTTCAGAGGCTGGTAGAGGTTTGATGCAGATTCGAGCTTTGCTTCGGGCGGTGGGAGAACAAAACTCAGCCGTTTCTCAGTCGCGCAACAGGATCCACAGCAGGTCCGTGGTGGCAGACACAGTCTAGTCGGCTCACAGCCCAAGATCGCCTCCATGGCGCAAAGTTCGTGGGCACCACCAGGAGCAATACTCGGGTTGGAATCATGAGCAGTATGATCATCGACTCGGCCGTGATGACCACCGTCGAGTGCCTACGCCCCCTCCGAGGTGCGGATCATATGCACCCCGGCAGTACGATGACAGGCGCCCGTATGGCAATGAGCGAAGGGCCACAGTCGACCCAAGAGAGCCCGGGTTTGATGCAAGATCAGTTCTTGTGCAGGGTCTGGTTGACAAAGGCCGGGCACACAGAGAAGGACAACACAGAGATCATCCAATTGGTAGCAGAGTGCATGTTTCTGGGCCCGAATGTTTCAGTAGAGCCATCAAAGCTGCTGAGATCCCTCCCAACTTCAGCTTGACAACGGGAGTGAGTAAGTTCATCGGTGAGTCGAAGCCAGACATTTGGCTAGAGGATTACCGAGTGGCTGTGCAGATTGGTGGCGGAAATGATGATGTAGCCATGAAGCACCTCCCCCTGATGCTGGAGGGTTCATACAGAGCTTGGTTGAATCAATTGGCTCCTGTTAGTATCTTCAGTTGGGAAGAATTGGCCCGAGTGTTGTCAGGACATTTGAAAGCACTTGCAAACGACCTGTAGGGCTGACCGAATTACAGCATTGTGTCCAGAAACCGAATGAAACTTTGAGAGATTACATCCACAGATGGACCACTCTTCATCATACCGTCGAGAATGTGTCAGAGCATCAAGAAGTTTATGCCTTCAAGGAGGGCATTCGGTACAGAGAGCTTAACCTGAAATTCGGTCGGACAGGGGACATGTCCCTGACTCGGATGATGGAAATAGCCACTCGGTATGCAAACGGCGAGGAAGAAGACCGACTCTGCAGCGGTAAGAACAAACTAGTCACCCAGGATGCCAGAGGAGGAAATTCCGGTCGGAAGCAGAAGCGCAAAGCCGAACCTGCAGGTCCTGATTAGGCTGCAGTTGTGAACCAAGGGAAATTCAAAGGAAAGCCTAAGGGGCCATGGATCCCCAAGAAATTGAAAGATCAAGCGGGAAATGATGTGCTTGATTTGCCGTGTCACATACAAACCAAGAAAGATGAAGAGGGAAACCTGATTTACCCCAAGCATACCACTCGATAGTGTTGACTCCTAATTCAGAGCTTCCGAGAGGGTCAGCCCAGTGAAAAGAAAAAGGAATCTGATAAGGACGAGGACAAGGAGGAGGATGATGGTTACCCCAATGTCATTGCCACTTTAGTGATTTTTACTGACATCGAGAGCAAAAGTCGACTGAAAGTTATCAACAAAGAAGTAAACATGGTTGCTCGAGCAACGACGACGTATCTAAAGTGGTCAAAAACTCCCATTACATCAGACCAGTCCGATCACCCAGCGCACGTTGCTACCCCCGGGCGGCAAGCGTTGGTGGTCGACTCAGTCGTTGGGGGCACTCGACTGACCAAGGTTTTGATGGACGGTGGCAGCGGTTTGAACATTTTGTACGCTGAGACCCTCCGAGGGATGGGCATTCCGATGTCCAAGCTCAGTGAAAGCAACATGCGATTCCACGGAGTCATCCCGGGGAAGAAAGTCGATTCACTTGGTCAGATCACTCTTGATGTGGTTTTCGGTGATTCAAAGAATTACCGCAAGGAAAAGTTGACGTTTGAAGTGGTGGATTTTCACAGCGCCTACCATGCTATTCTGGGCAGGCCTGCATATGCCCGTTTCATGGCTCGACCGTGTTACGTGTACCTCAAGTTGAAGATGCCTGGCCCCAGAGGCATGATCATAGTCACTGGAAATCGGCAGAGAGCAGAAGAGTGCCTCCAGAAGGGCTCAAAGATTGCCGATGAATAGATGGCAGTAGTAGAGATGCAAGAATACCAGAAGAATGGAGAACCGAGTGATTTGTTGCGTGCTAAGAAGCCTGCTTCAGAGTCCGCATTTCAGTCGTCCGGTGAAGCAAAGCCAGTTCACATTCACTCGACTGATCCCAATGTTGCTCCGACTCATATCTCAACAACACTCGACAACAAATAGGAAGAAGCGCTCATCCAGTTTCTCCGTGAGAATTGGGACATCTTCGCATGGAAACCATCTGACATGCTGGGTGTACCCAGGGGACTGGCTGAGCACCGTTTGCGAGTCAACCCAAAAGCAAAACCCGTTAAAGAACATCTCCGTCGGTCCGCCATGGAGAACAGGAAGGCAATTGGCGAGGAGGTGGCTCGGCTTCTGGCGGCTGAGTTCATCCGCAAGATATACCACTCCGAGTGGCTCACCAATGTTGTCATGGTCCCCAAGAAAGATGACTCACTTCGTCTGTGTATCGATTTCAAACACATCAATCGATCCTGCCCGAAAGATCATTTCACTCTCCCCCGCATCGACCAAATTGTTGACTCGACTGTGGGATGTGAGCGTTTGTCCTTTTTGGACGCATATTCCGGGTACCATCAGATCCAACTATATGGGCCCGACGAAATAAAAACAGCCTTCATCACCCCATTCGGGTGTTTTTTCTATGATACCATGCCTTTTGGTCTCAAGAATGCTGGCGCCACTTGCATGCGCATGATTCAGAAGTGCTTGCTAACTCAAATCAGTCGGAATGTGGAAGCATACATGGATGACATCCTGGTCAAGTCACGTAAAGGTTCCGACCTACTAACTGACCTTGCTGAAACCTTTGCCAACTTGAGAAGATATGATATCAAGCTCAACTCGTCAAAATGCATATTCGGAGTCCCAGGTGGAAAGTTACTCGGTTTCCTCGTTTCCGAACAAGGGATCGACGCAAACCCGGAAAAGGTTGGAGCAATCCTCCGAATGAAATGCCCCGTGCGTGTGCATGACGTTCAGAAGCTTACTGGTTGTTTGGCCACATTGAGCCGATTCATCTCTCGTCTCAGTGAAAAGTGTAACGCCCACAATGCGGCTATATCTCCCACGTGTCGAGGCACGACTTAGAGGCATAACCGCATTGTGGTTTTGTCGCAAGAAGGGTCATCTTCACACAATCCCATGTAATGAACAAGAATGGGATAACGAGAGTTGGCTTACAATCGCCAGTTCAAACAATACATAAATATAATTCATACATCATCCAAAATCCACACATATACTGACTACGGTCAAATCCAAATGAAAATAAGATAACCCCAAATGCTAGATCCCCGATCGTCCCAACTGGGCTCCACTACTGATCATCAGGAAAAGAAACATAGTAACGACCACGTTCCTCATCGAACTCCCACTTGAGCTCGGTTGCGTCATCTGCAGTGGCATCGTCGACACCTGCAACTGTTTTGGTAGAATCTGTGAGTCACGAGGACTCAGCAATCTCACACCCGCGAGATCAAGACTATTTAAGCTTATAGGAAAGGATGGTGTAATGAGGTGGAGCTGCAGCAAGCACTAAGCATATATGGTGGCTAACATACGCAAATGAGAGCGAGAAGAGAAACAGCGGAACGGTCGTCAACTAGTAATGACCAAGAAGTGATCCTGAAACTACTTACGTTCATGCATAACTCAAACCGTGTTCACTTCCCGGACTCCGCCGAGAAGAGGCCATCACGGCTACACACACGGTTGATGTATTTTAATTGGGTCAAGTGACAAGTTCTCTACAACCGGACATTGACAAATTCCCATCTGCCTCATAACCGCGGGCACGGCTTTTGAAAGATAATACCCTGCAGGGGTGTCCCAACTTAGCCCATCATAAGCTCTCACGGTCAACGAAGGATAAACCTTCTCCCGAGAAGACCCGATTAGTCTCGGAATCCCGGTTTACAGGACATTTCGACAATGGTAAAACAAGACCAGCAAAGCCACCTGAATGTGCCGACAAATCCCGATAGGAGCTGCACATATCTCGTTCTCAGGGCACACCGGATGGGCAAGATGTCGGGTTGGCATAGACCCTGGTTGCCCGGGGGCGCCGGACATCGCGCAGTTTGGGCCAGCACTCGAAGGAGCACTGGTCCGGGGGTTTAAATAAAGATGACCCTCGGGCTCGCGAAAACCCAAGGGAAAAGGCTTAGGTGGCAAATGGTAAAACCAAGGTTGGGCCTTGCTGGAGGAGTTTTATTCAAGGCGAACTTTCAAGGGGGTCCCATAAATCACCCAACCGCGTAAGGAACGCAAACTCAAGGAACATAATACCGGTATGACGGAAACTAGGGCGGCAAGAGTGGAACAAAACACCAGGCATAAGGCCGAGCCCTCCACCCTTTACCAAATATATAGATGCATTAATTAAATAAGAGATATTGTGATATTCCAAAAAATCCATGTTCCAACATGGAACCAACTTCAACTTCACCTGCAACTAGCAACGCTATAAGAAGGGCCGAGCAAAAGCGGTAACTTAGCCAAACAACGGTTTGCTAGGAAAGGATGGTTAGAGGCTGACATGGCAATATGGGAGGCATGATGTAGCAAGTGGTAGGTAGCGCACATTGGCAATAGAACGAACAACTAGCAAAGCAAAGATAGAAGTGATTTCGAGGGTATGGTCATCTTGCCTGCAAGGTTCTCAGAGTTGTCGAAAGCTTGATCCTCGTAAGCGTACTCAACAGGTTCCTCGTATGCGTACTTGTTGAGGATATAGACCTTAGAGTCACCCTCTAGGAGGGGCCGGGTTACTCATATGGTCATTGCCAGAAGCTCGGCGCTACGCTTAAAGACGATGGGCCAGAGATGGGCTTAAAACCCGGATACGGCTTAAGGCCCGTAGTTGCAATCATTATCCTGGTAGAACTTGTAGTGTAAGGCAAGAATAGTTGAGAGTCCGAGCCGGATACTCTTATGAGCCGGCCGGGACTCTGAGAGCCGCTGGGCGTTAACCTCTGTATATAAAGGGACGGCCCGGCGGCGGTTCAGAGGAAGAAAAGATCTCGTCGAGAGCCAGGCATAGCAGTTAAGCTCCCTGGTCATTGAAACCCTAATCAATACCACCTCAAACTGGACGTAGGCTTTTACCTTCACTGTAAGGGGCCGAACCAGTATAAACCCTCGTGTTCCTTGTCGAGATTAACCCCTTCAAGCTTCCTAGTTGCGATGGCTCTATGATTAAGTCCTAACTCGAGGACATCTGCCGTGACAATTCCACGACAGTTGGTGCCCACCATGGGGCTGGCGCACGGTGGATTTGAGTTCTTGAAGGGCAGCTTCGAAGGGCTCAAGGGATACGCTGTGGGCCAGATGACCAAGAGTCGTCGCGGCAAGGTCTACATCGACGATGCAAACTGGGGCCCCGACGCCGGCTCAATTGAGTACGGGTACCGGGTCCCCTTCGGCGGATTTCATGTTTTCATTGGCAAGATTGGTGAGCCGAGCCCTGAGCCGGATCTCTGCGCCGATCTCATCGAGACGGCTCAGCATGCACGACCCGCCCGGGCCCGGCCTGCCGTGAGGCATGCTTTTGTGGGATGTATCCATGGAGGGCTCTCTGATCAATCTGGATCTGGTGATGAGACGGCCGCCGGCTCTGACGGCGAGTCGTCCACCGATGAGTCGAATTCGTTGTATCAACTTCAAGATGGCAGGCTCATGGGTTTTTCCGATGGTGACAGTATTCCGGACCTGTTTGAGCCGCCAAACCGGGTTGGAATCTTCATGGCCGGTGCGCAGCCTGTTCAGAACCCTGCTGCTGGAGCGGGAAACCCGTTGCCTTTGCCGGCTCAGGTGCTAATGGATCTCACGGACAAGATGATGGCCCTGTTAACCGCCACGGTTGACCCGGCGGATCAAGCCCAGCATGATGCGGAGGTGGCACAGTTAAAATTGGATCTAGTGAAAGCTAAGGAGGATCTGGCAGCAGAAGGGATTAGGATGCCTGCGGAGAGGGCGGCTCTCGATGCCCAAACCCAGTTGATTCAAGCGCAGTCCTTCCGGCTCACGATGGATCAAAACGCGTCCAATGAGGTCTTGAGAAGGAGGCATCAAAAGGCCCAGTCTCGACTCCCTCCGGTTTACGATCCACGAAACCTCTTCAACACGCCAGGTGCAGGGTCTAGTAACCCGCCAGGGGTCATAGTGCCCGGGTCTGGGACCCCTATTCAGCCACAAGTGATGGGGCCTCCCCAGGTGCCCCCTGCCCCGCCTCAGTACGTGCCAATACCACCGGGTCATTATAATAACCCGCTGGAGAACATGGTCGCCGCGGCAGCACGGCTGGTGGCTCTCCCAGTCGACGGCGACTCTCCAACGGCTATTGAAACCTGCCGGGTCAGGGAACTCCTTCAGACAGCACTGGCGCAGCAAGAGGCGTACTCCTACAGCCGGGACAGGATCCACTCGACCCCTTGTCCAGGCCGGAGCCCAAGTTACAGCAGACACATGGTCTCAGCGACCGGCTCAAGTAACGTCCGACGCCATGACCCGCCCCCTGGCCATGGCCCGGCTCATAATGGAGCCTTTCACGCAGCAGACCAAGACAGAGCGCGGCAAGAGGCGGAGCAGGTGCCTCAGTTGACGGCTTACCAGACTCCCCCGGCTTATCCGACGACGTCCGTCGATGTGGGTATCCCTACAAGGACTGGGGGTGTCCCTTGCTTAGTGCCAGCTATCCGCAATGAACGTCTACCCAAGGACTTCAAAGGCCCTAGGAAGGTGCCCAATTACACGGCTAACTTACAACCCGCAGCCTGGATCGAGAGTTACGAGATGGCCATGGAACTACTGGAGGTCAGTGAGGCGGCAATGGCCAAGTACTTCACCATGATCTTGGATGAGACTGCCCGCACTTGGTTGAAAGGGCTACCACCGAATTCCATCGGGTCTTGGGCTGAGCTGAAAGCCCGGTTCATCCAAAACTTCAAGGATACCTGTAGGCAGTCTATGTCAATTGTGGATTTGACTAACTGTAAGCAGCAGGAGGGTGAATCCACGACGCATTGGGTTCGCCGGGTCAAGGAGATCATACATTCATCAGATAAGATGGATGCCGGCCCTGCAATCTTAATGTTGGAGCAGAATTGTCGTTTCGTGCCCCTGAAGATGAAACTCGGGCGGCTTAAGCGAGACTGCAATGATGTGGGTACACTAATGGCGGCTCTTGTCAAGTACGCCGATTCTGATGGTACCAAGGATCACCCTTCAGATGATGAAAGGGCAGGGAAGTGAAAGAAGAATGGCAATGGCAAGGGTCCTCAGCATAACTCGGGTAACCAAGGAGGAGGCAAGCGCAAGGCCGATGGCAGCCTAGAGTTTGTAGCCAACACCAGTTCACAAGGTAATAACCTGCGACGCAAGGGGAGGCCCCCTCCCCGAGGCGGCGGGTCAGGCCCGACACTGGAGCAACTGTTGAATGAGCCTTGTCCAAGGCATGGCTCTAGAGAGAAGCCAGCGACTCATCTATGGAAGGATTGTGCAATCATGAAAGCCTTTAAGAATTA
Source organism: Triticum aestivum (assembly GCF_018294505.1). Taxonomy (NCBI): domain Eukaryota; kingdom Viridiplantae; phylum Streptophyta; class Magnoliopsida; order Poales; family Poaceae; genus Triticum; species Triticum aestivum. The sequence continues at coordinate 44,484,800 of NC_057802.1, forward strand.
CAACGGTCCGGGCGGCGGCTCAGGCGCCGGCGGCTTTCATGGCCCGGGCGGCGGCTCAAATGCTGGTCCTCAGAACGGTCAAGGGTGCTTTAGTCAACAGTCTGGCCAGGGTCATCAACAGTAGCAGGGGGGTTATCAGACCAATCCAAAGCAGCTTAGCAGTGGACAATATCATGTGTTTACCACCAGTCTGTGCAAGCAAGATCAGAAGCTTCATAAGAGGGCTGTGAATGCTGTTGAGCCGGCGGTTCCACGCTACTTGCGGTGGTCTGAGCAGCCTATAGTGTGGAGTAGGGAGGATCACCCTCCCCGGGTGGATAATCCGGGTCACTTGGCCCTGGTGGTGGCTCCGCAGGTGGGAGGATATAAGTTCACTAAGGTGCTCATGGATGGAGGCAGCATCATCAACATCCTTTATTATGAGACATTCCGTCGTATGGGGTTGATTGATAAGAACCTCAGCCAGTCCAACACTATTTTCCACGGTGTGGTACCTGGTAAGTCGGCTTATCCAGTCGGCAAGATTGAGTTGGAAGTGGCCTTTGGAGATGAGAACAACTATAGGGTGGAGAAATTGACCTTTGAGGTGGTCAAGATAAGAAGTCCATACCATGCTATATTCGGACGGCCGGCTTACGCCAAGTTCATGGCATGGCCATGTTATGTGTACTTACAGCTCAAGATGCCGGGTCACAATGGGACCATTACGGTTCATGGCAGCCGGAAGGTGGCTCTGGAGTGTGAGGAAGGCGATGCGGCTTATGCAGAATCTGTCTGTGCAATAGAGGAGTTGAAGTTTTAGAAAGACAATGTTGACCCAACGGATATGACCTCTCTGAAAAAGCCGACTACGGAGAATGAGCCGACGATGAAATTTAAGTCGGCCGATGAAACTAAGCTTGTTGATTTTGTTCCAGGAGATTCATCTCAACAGCTTAGCATCAGTGCCAATCTGGATCCAAAATAGGAAAGCACGCTCATCGAGTTCATCCGTGAGAATAGGGACATCTTCGCATGGAAACCTTCTGACATGCCAGGTGTACCTAGAGAACTCGCTGAGCACACTCTCAATGTTGATCCGAAATTTAAGCCGGTCAGGCAGTTCCTTCGGCGGTTTAATGAAGAGAGGCAGAAAGCTATTGGTGAAGAGGTGGCCCGGCTCCTGGCGGCCGGGTTTATTGTTGAAGTCTTCCACCCAGAATGGTTAGCTAACCCGGTGCTCGTACTCAAGAAGAACGGCACTTGGCGGATGTGTGTGGACTACACGGACTTAAACAAGGTGTGTCCGGCTGATCCTTTTGCCCTTCCCCGTATTGATCAAATTATTGATGCTACGGCAGGTTGTGCGCGCTTAAGTTTCTTGGATGCTTATTCCGGATATCATCAGATTAAAATGGCAGTTAAGGACCAGGACAAGACGGCGTTCATCACTCCCTTTGGAGCCTGTCTATGCCCTTTGGACTCAAGTGTGCACAGGCGACTTATCAGCGTTGTGTGCAGAACTGTCTTCATAACCAGATTGGGCGCAATGTTCATGCTTATGTGGACGATATTGTGGTTAAATCTATAAAGGAGCAAACCCTGATAGATGATTTAAGGGAAACCTTTGATAATCTCCGGGTCTACAAGATGATGCTTAACCCGGCCAAGTGTGTTTTTGGTGTTCCTGCAGGCAAACTCTTGGGTTTTTTGGTTTCTGACAGAGGCATTGAAGCTAACCCGGAGAAGATCAAGGCCATCACCTCCCTGGCTAAGCCGGCGTGTATAAATGACGTTCAGCGCTTGGCGGGTCGCATCGCTGCTTTAAGCCGGTTCATAAGCCGTTTGGGTGAGAAGGCCATGCCATTATATCAGTTGATGAAGAAAACTGATAACTTTGTCTAGAATGATGCAGCTAATACTGCCTTTGAGGATTTGAAGAAGCAGCTGGCAGAGCCTCCAGTCCTTGCTGCTCCGGTTGATAAGGAGCCCTTATTGTTATACGTGGCGGCGAACACACGAGCCGTCAGTGTGGCTATGGTAGTGGAGCGCAAGGAAGAGGGTAAGGAGCATCCGGTTCAGCGGCCGGTTTATTATGTCAGCGAAGTGCTCATCGAGTCCAAACAGCGGTATCCGCATTGGCAGAAGCTTGTTATGGTGTGTTCATGGCGAGCCGGAAACTTAAGCATTATTTCCAAGGTCATCCCATCACTGTGGTCAGTTCTGCCCCTCTTGGTGATATCATTCAAAACAGAGAGGCCACAGGGAGAGTGGCTAAGTGGGCTATAGAGCTGGGACCTCATGGTCTGAAATACGTGCCACGCACTGCTGTTAAGTCTCAGGCCTTGGTGGATTTCATCAATGATTGGACAGAGTCACAAGTGCCCGAGCAAAAGCCGGATAACACATACTGGACTATACACTTTGATGGGTCCAGGCAGTTGGAGGGCTCGGGGGCCGGAGTTGTATTGGCTTCCCCTAAAGGTGACAAGTTCCATTATGTGCTACAGTTGATGTTTCCTTGCACTAACAATGCGGCTGAGTACGAGGCCTTGCTCCACGGTCTTCGGATGGCTAAGGAGATGAGCTTGAGCTGGGTAAGGTGTTTCGGTGACTCAGACTTGGTGGCTCAACAAGTATCAGGCAAGTGGGACTCTGAGGACCCTCTCATGGCGGCTTACCGCCGCGAAGTTGATGCAATTTCTGGGCACTTTCAGGGCTACCAAGTAGAGCACATTGATCGCAGGAAGAACGAGGCGGCTGATGCTCTAAGCCGGCTAGGCTCTCAGCGAAAGCCGGTGCCGCCTAATATTTTCCTGGATGTCCTGTATAGTCCTTCTGTTAAGGTGCCTACAGAGGAAGACTTGGCTGTCCCTAACCCGGAGGCGCGACTGGTGGCGGCTCTCCACATCATACCGGACTGGACAATGCCCTATTTGGCTTACATGACCCGGGGTGAGTTGCCTGAGGATGACACTTTGGCCAGGCAAATAACCCGGCGGGCTAAGTCAATGATTGTTATCAATGGAGAGTTGCATCACCGCAGTGTTACAGGAGCATTTCAGCGTTGTGTCTCCCCTGAGGAAGGTCAAGAGATCTTGCGTGAGATTCATGAAGGGGATTGTGGCCATCACGCCGGCTCAAAGTCTCTTGTGGCCAAGGCCTTTCGCCATGGTTTTTATTGGCTGACGGCTCATGCTGATGCGGAGGACTTGGTCAGTAAATGTGATGGTTGCCAAAGTTTCTCGCGACGGGCTCATGTGCCGGCTCAGGAGCTGAGGATGATCCCAATTACTTGGCCCTTTGCGGTCTGGGGGCTTGATATGGTTGGGCCTTTTAAAAGGTCCAAGGATAAGAAGACCCACCTCTTGGTGGCAGTTGAAAAATTCACAAAGTGGGTGGAAGCTGAGCCAGTTAGCAAGTGCGATGCAGCCACGGCGGTTCAATTCATGAAAAAGGTGATTTTTCGCTTTGGCTTTCCGCACAGCATTATCACTGACAATGGCACCAATCTATCCAAAGGCGCCATGGAAGAGTTTTGTCAACGAGAACATATCTGACTTGATGTTTCCTCAGTTGCTCATCCTCAATCCAATGGTCAAGCTGAGAGAGCTAATCAGGAGATTCTGAAGGGCATCAAGCCCCGGCTTTTGGTCCCTTTGCAACAGACGCCGGGTTGTTGGGTGGAGGAGTTGCCCTCCGTGTTATGGAGCATCAACACTACTCCTAACAGGTCTACAGGTTTCACGCCTTTCTTCATGGTTTATGGGGCAGAAGCAGTCCTCCCCAGTGACATTCGTCATGACTCGCCTCGAGTGGCGGCTTATGTTGAGGCGGACAATGAACAGGCGCGCCAAGATGCTCTTGACTTGTTGGACGAACAGCGTGATGTGGCAGCAGCTCGCTCAGCGATTTACCAACAAGACCTGCGCCGTTATCATAGTCACCGGGTTAAAACCCGGGTCTTCCAGGAAGGCGATCTGGTGCTCCGGCTCGTCCAAGATCAAACAGATGCGCACAAGTTATCCCCGCCTTGGGAAGGGCCCTTTGTGGTCAGCAAGAATTTGCACAACGGGTCATATTACCTCATTGACATTCGGGAGCACAAAGATTCGCGTAAGTCGGAGGAAAAGACCCGTCGGCCGTGGAACATAGCTCAGCTTCGGCCTTACTACACTTGAGCCACCGGCTCTCATAATGTACATATTTCTCTCAGCCATCTATATATTATGATAAGCAATAAAGCAGGACCTCCGTCCTTTTTTCTCTTCCAAATATGCACGTGTTGTTTTTATTGCAAGATTACATGATAACTTGAAGGAGGATTCGGCTTATGATCGTATTCGAATCTAGCCGTAAGCAGTAAGGTCACTTGGGGGCTTCCTGTTCAAACATGGGTCGTATTCGAACCAAAGAGAACATAGCTGTCGGTACCCATTTGATTGGCAAAGTGCCGAGCTCATTGGGAAGTTTTCATTGATCATATTTGAATCTTAGTTTAAACCCTTTGAGAACCGACATGGATCGTATTCGAATTAGCGTCGTTAAACAATTCTTCAAATCACTTGGGGGCTTCCTGTTCAAACATGGGTCGTATTCGAACCAAAGAGAACATAGCTGTCAGTACCCTCTTGATTGGCATCGCCACACCCACTAGGGGCTATATGATCGTATCCGAATCTTAGCTTAACCCCTTTGGGCCGGGTCTCTGGTCGTATTCGAACCGGAAGCCCCTAAGTTCTTCTGCTTCATCGTAAGTTTCTTCTGATCATTTCAAAGTGTGTACGGCCGGGTCTCACTTGGCCGGCTTAACTTTGGTTTCCAGTGTTAGTTGGACACAATGGGTGTTATTAAGACAGGTAAACCGGAATTGAGGTACCAACCTTACTACCCGGGTTATCTAAGCCGGAAGTATGCTTGCAGGCCGCTAAGTATGTTATTACGGCTGTATTAAGGATATAATTGAAGACCAGTTCTTTTTGATTCATATTCCGGGTTATATATCTAAAACTTATGATTCTCAGGGTGGTAAGCCGCCTCGAGACTTGTGATTTGTCCTTCTCTGCAGGATAGTTCAAGGCAACTATTTTGAGATTATGGAAAACAAATGATTGATTACGACCCGGAGAAACATAAAGGAGACAACTTCAACAGACTTCAGCATTCAAGGCGTGCACGATGGCACGACAAAGATAAAGTATTGGTCCTACTCTATTACAAGACTCATTGAGTCCAAAAGGGTGAGGCAGTGATTGATAAGCCGCCAGCCGAGTTAAGACGCTTGCTGGGTTGAAGTCTCCGGCTCGTTCCTTTCTTCTCCTCCGGCTGTTCCCAAGACCTGGAGAGTTGATGATTTCCAGTCGATGCCGCTGAGAGCTTCGAATTGGGCTTCCTCGTCAATTAAACCGGCCGGGTCAATCTCCGGGGCGAAGGTGTGCTGACGAGCCGGCGGGGTCAAGTTGAGGGCTTCATAGCGCGGAGTAGGGATCCTCTGATTTTCTGCATCGTAGCCCGGCTGATACTTAGTCAGATCTGTATCTTTGCCGATCAGAGTGGCCACCGGGCGTACGGCCTTCACGCAAGCTGCGAAGTCCTTCTGATCGAAAGCGGTGCCGTCTTCCTTCAGGCTTGGATAGCCAAGGGCAATGTCCGCCGGGTCTAACTCTGGCAGGAACGCCTTGGCCCGACTCAGCGCAGCGATCGCTCCGGCTCTTGCAGAGGCCCGTCGCAGCTCTTGAATCTGTTGAGGCAGAACGGCGAGCCGGCGAAGGACTTCCGCCAGGTGAGTCGGCACCTCGTTGGAGAGGGCCACCACAGCCAAGGCACGTTGTGACCCGGTGTAGAGTTGCTCCACCAGGGTGTATACGGCCTTCAGCTTGGTCACCACACTCTGGTTCAGGTTGGCACTTCTGGGACCTGTTTAACAGAGTCAGATAAGCCGCCAACAAGGATGAATTATGAGATATAAAATTCTGAACTTGATGAAAGCCGGTGAGACGACTTACCGAAGATTGCGGCCACCATCTGGGACACTTGGCGCTTTAGGCCGGAGCTCGGCGGTCTTCTCGGAGAGAGCCTTCTCCGCCTGTTCAGCCCGGTTCACCAATGCGGCCTTTTCTTCGGCCCACGCCTTCCGCTCAGCGTCAAACTCCGTCTTCAGCTTCTCTTGCGCGGCGATGCTGGACACAAACTTGGCATTTGCCTTCCGGGTCTCCATCTCTTGCATCTTCAGCTGGTTCTTGAGATCAGCGAGGTCAGCCTCAAGCTTCTTGCCAGCAGCCTGTATAAATTTCCGAGTTATGGCATGAACAGTTACTATACAAATTTAAAGTCCCAAGCGTTTTCCAAGCAAAGACACTTGGCACTTGGGGGCTAATGCATATTGAATGTTTCTATCTACACATTGTCGGTTCAATGGAGTAAGCCGGAACCTAAGTCTACAACATACTCAATCATAAGTCGTCGACTTGGGGGCTAGCATGGTAAAGGTAACTAAGCAGTAAGTAAGAGGACAGAAGAATAATACCTCAGCTTTCTGCTGGATCTGGTTCACCATGGCAATCTCTGCGTCCCGGCTCGTGTTCACTTGGCTGACGAAGCCGGAGAAAATCTCTCCAATGTTCAAGTTGGAGTAGTCAGTGAGGTCCAGGTTAACCCGGCGGGACTCTAGCAGCTCCCCTTTGGCGGAGCACTTGGCCAGCGCGGTAGGTCTCCCCGGCTCAACAAACTCCGTCCGGGTAATTACCACGTCCGGGTCATCTGCTGGTTGAGCCGAGCTGGAGGCCTCCGGGATAACAGAAGCTTCTGCAGTTGCCTTGGTGGTTGGGGCAGCGGTCTCAGGTGCAGAGGCAGCTGGCGGCTCTTGAGCGGCTGCCTCTGGCTCAGGCAAGTCCGGCTCATTGACCGGCTTGGACTTCTTCGCCCTCTTGGTGAGCTTGGCCTGGGCACTGGAAAGACAGAAAGGTTAAACACAATGGTGTAAGTAAAGACAAAAGTACAACATGAGATGGTTATCATTACCCGGGCATGGTCTTGAAAGTCGGCAGGCTTGACTGCATAGCGTCGCCAGAAGAGGGGGAAGTTTCCTGATAATTTGAGTCAGAAGAGTTGAGCGGTTGACGTATAACACCTGCCAAAGGATGAAAAGGGTACAATTTTGAGATCACCTCGGTCCGGCGTTTCCTCGATGCGTCAGGTAACCCGGAGGAGAGGTGGGTGCTTTTGTCGGTCCGGGTGTGCCGCCGGCTCTCATGCACCTGTCGCTTCAAAATAAATTGAGGGTCTTGATAAGCTAAAGGATGTGAAAAGCTTACTTTCCGGGTTACCCTTCGGATTTTCAGCCTTGGCAAGGGCTCCGAGTCGGAGGAAAATGTCATTACCTCTTCAACCACCGGGTTACTTGCTCCGGTGTCGTCCTATTGATGAACAAGTATTCATAAGGCGGACAGAAATAAACAACCAAGTACAACAAGGACTTACAGGCTCAGGGGTTACCTCTGACTCAGAGCTGTCGCTTAGTTGCATCAGCTCTGAAGCAGTAGGCCTGTTTCCTTTCTTGCGAGGGGCGGCTTTGTTGGCGGCTTTCTTCGCCTTTCTGGCCTTCTTGGCCGCCTCATGGTCATATTTGACCCGCCAGAACTTATCATCAGCCTGAAAAATACAATGATGATTTCTTAAAACGATTCAGATGAAAGTTGTATACAGATAAGATGTTCAGATCAGCGGCTTACCGCTGGGGCTGGGTTGGTCTTGCAGAAGGGGGCTAACCCGGTCCTTCCGCAGTCTGCCAGGCTCTCGTTCAAGAGAGCCTTGGTCATCTCCTCTGCAACATCTTTAGGAAGATCGTTGCGGCTGTGTCTCTGGGGGTCATCCTTACGGCCCGTGTACTCGCACATTAAGCCGGGGTGGCGGCTTAAGGGGATCACCCGCCACGATATCCAGACCCGGACCAGATCGATTTCGTTCAGACCATTGCCCAGGAGAGCCTTGATCTTGTTGATGGTGGGAGCAGAGGTTGGCGCTCCGCTTGAGTCAGCTTGTCTGACAGTGGGTGAGTCGGCTCCAGACGCGAGGGGCGAAAGCCGGGCAACGGACTCTCATCAGCCGGCGACGTGTCTTGGCAGTAAAACCATGTCAGATTCCAGTCCTTGGGGTGGCTGGGCGGTTCTGCGTAAGGGAAAAGGCAGTCCCTACGCCGCTGGATGGAGATGCCGCCTAGCTCCAAACTCGGCCCGTTGGCACACTCGTTCTGGCGGTTTAAGTAGAAAAGCTCTCTGAAGAGCAGCAGACTGGGTTCTTCTCCAAGGTAAACCTCGCAGAACACTTGGAAGTTGCAGATATTGGACACTGAGTTGGGTCCTATGTCGTGAGGCCGCAGATCGAAGAAATTTAGAACATCTCTGAAAAACTTTGAGCCGGGCGGTGCGAAGCCCTGGCTCATGTGATCCGCAAAAATGACCACCTTCCCGTCCCTTGGCTGTGGTCTCTCCTCTGATGAGTCGGGGGCACGGTAGGACATGACGTCCTTCTTGGGCAGATATCCAGACTTGACAAAATCTGCTAAGGTCTCATTGGTGACATTGGACCTCATCCAGTTGCAAGTGATGGAGGCTTTAGGAGCTTTGGGAGGCATGGTGACTGTTGGAAGCCTATTATACAGGGAAAAATATTTGGTTTAATAATGAGCCGGAGGAGACTTACAAGTTAAGGTTTAAGGTGGCGGCTTATGGAGGGGACTAATGATATATGTCTAAGTACATCGGGTTATCTAAGCCGCTGGTGTGTTTGAGGGTAATTCAAATTGTCTACAGCCTTGTTATAAGTGAGCCGGAAAGTTTTACGACGCGTGGCTTCCCTTAAGTCGGAAGGTTCTACGGCGCGTGTTTTCTTTAAGCCGGAAATGTAAACCGCCATGATTCAATGAGGGCAGTTTTTTACTAAGTATGGTGAAAACAGGTTTCACACATTGTGGTAAATATTTTGGATCAAAATGGTCAGGCAAAAGAAAAATTTCTTGACCTAAAAAGCAGACGCAGGGGAGTTCTTGAGCATTGAACAAGGCCTTATGAAGTAAAAGGAGGTCTACTTGCATGAGAAATGGGTGCTAAAACAGCTACCGCAGTAGTTCTACACAGGGTTAAGATCAAAAGAGGGCAGTAAAAATAAAAACTACCGGGGCTCGTAGGTGACAGCGAAGAACACGAAGAACACGGATGAACCCTACGGCAGATCTGTTCTACAGAGCAAGCAGGACTTACAGGGGCTGGAGAGTCACGGAGGTCGTCGCGTTTCTCTGGTCAAATCAGGGTGATGTAGCGGCATGAGTTGGTGATGGTGAGAAGACCCGCGGCGGCGGCAGCAGCAGAACTCGAGCAGGGGAGCAGTGGTGCGAGGAAGAAGATGAAGAAGAGAGGAGTGGCTGAAGGCCCGTCGGGCCGGCCTATTTATAAGGGCGAGCTCATAAGTGGGCGCGAGAATCGAGGAGACCACGGCATGATTATCTCCCCACGAAACGCCTCGATTTTCGGGATGACAGTAAAGATAAGATTCGTTGCGGATCTGGTGGAGTAAAAAACGGGCTTAATGGAAGATGACGTCACGGCGGATTACTCGGAGTCCGGAGAATGACGTCACGCCGGGTTATGGCCTTCACATAATGGTAAGCCGGAGATTTTCTGTCGAGAAGGTTGAAGATTGACATGAGCCAGCTCAAATCAATCTGGGGCCTAATGTTGAGGATATAGACCTTAGAGTCACCCGCCAGGAGGGGCCGGGTTACTCATATGGTCATTGCCAGAAGCCTGGCGCTAAGCTTAAAGACAATGGGCCAGAGATGGGCTTAAAACCCGGATACGGCTTAAGGCCCGTAGTTGCAATCATTATCCTGGTAGAACTTGTAGTGTAAGGCAATAATAGTTGAGAGTCCGAGCCGGACACTCTTATGAGCCGGCCGGGACTCTGAGAGCCGCTGGGCGTTAACCTCTCTATATAAAGGGACGGCCCGACGGCGGTTCAGAGGAAGAAAAGATCTCGTCGAGAGCCAGCCATAGCAGTTAAGCTCCCTGGTCATCGAAACCCTAATCAATACCACCTCAAACTGGACGTAGGCTTTTACCTTCACTGTAAGGGGCCGAACCAGTATAAACCCTCGTGTTCCTTGTCCCGATTAACCCCTTCAAGCTTCCTAGTTGCGATGGCTCTACGAGTAAGTCCTAACTCGAGGACATCTGCCATGACAATTCCATGACAGTACTCGTCTCCCGGCTCTACCCAAAACAAGAACACAAGCAACGGAACCACAATCAATCACGAGAAATGCACAAGCAACATGGTGCAAAACATGTATGATATGCGAGATATGGTATGCAATGCATATGCGTGCTCCGGAAGAAAAATGATGAACAAGGCAGTAACTTGGCAAACCAAGCATGCCACTGGAAATATGAGATGATTTCGGTCGAAATCGATATAAAGATCACCGGAAACGGATGCACGGTTTGCAAATGGCAAGCAAAACAAGAATGACACGAATCTGCGATTAACAGCATGATAGCACTTAGAATGCAACAAGTAACTATGCTACAGCACCACAACATAGCAACAATGCATATGGCAGTAATCTACAGGATATGCTTGACAAAAGATGAACACTGAGCTACGGCTAGATCACAACATAACAGGCTCAAACAAGCATGACAAAAGTGCAAAAGATATCAGGTTCACAGACTTGGTGAAATTACTGGATAATGACAAAAAAAGCACACGTACAGCAATATGGCATGTTTATGAAGCTATCCATGGCAAGAGCAAATACATAGCATGTATGAAACAACTACAACAACCTTGGCAAAATTAAATATCATGTTAAGAATCTGCCAGAAATATTTTATAGCAAAAGTAGAGCAAGATTGAGTCATGCTATGGCACTCCATAATTGCAGACAAGCACATGAATGGATAGAGCACAACTATATCTACAAGACATCCTTACTGGACATCACCAAAATAAGCATGGATCTCTCAGTAGCCACAAGGATACATAGCAACAAAATAACAGCAGTCACAGACTTCGCAAAATTACTGTCCCTGAAATCAGAAACATCATGAAGCATAGTTTTCATGCTTGTGCTAGTCACCACAGAGATCACAAAAATACATCGCATACACCTCTGTAAAGATGGCATGGCATACATCAAAACACCTGTAGAGCTCATGCCTATAAGATGAAAAGATCAATAGCAACGAAAATAACAAATCCTCAAGTTCTGATAAGTAACAGAAGATAACAGCAATTAGCACTCTTGAACCAGAGATTTGGGCATCAAGATGGACTCCAAAGAACATGGTGCAATGTAACAAAGTGAAGAGCATCTCGAGTCGAACATCTCAATAAATTACACGCACGAAACAGAGCTATATGCAAGGAGTTATGATGCGATGAACAGGAGCATATATCGTAAAAATCACAAGACTTGGAATATTTCGGGGAGAGGGGAGAGTCAACCTTCGGCGTTGACTCGATCAGATCTGGCCGAGCTCGACCTCGAGCTTGCCGGGGAAGGAAGGGGCGCGGCGGCCGGAGCTCGGGGAGACGGGCGACGGGGAGGGAGAGGAAGGAGGCGTTGGGACCGGAGCAGGGCTCGGGCACGGCGGCGCGGGGTGGCATGCGGCGGCGGGGCGCGCCGTTCCTCGCGGCGGCCGGCGGAGGCAGGCGGCCGGA
>NC_057802.1:44497037-44518480 GCF_018294505.1 Triticum aestivum
CGGGCCGGGAGGGCCAGGCACGGGCCCGGCGGGCCGCGGAGTACGAGCGACGGCGGGTTGCCACATGGCAGACGCCAGTTGGACGGGGGCAGCGGCGCGTTTCGTCCGGCGCGGGACGGATGCGTCCGGCATGCGGAGGGAGAGGGTTAGGGTTTGGACTGTGCGAAAACTTCGGGAGAGACACATATATATAGGCAGAGGGAGCTAGGAGGCTCCAAATGGAGTGCGGTTTTCACCCACACGATCGTGATCGAACGACCTAGAGCATGGAAGTGACTTAGAGGGGTTTTGGGCTGGTTGAAGGGGGGTTTTGCTGCAACACACAAAAGGACTTTGCGGTTACCCGGTTAACCGTTGGAGCGTCAAACGACCTCCAAATGGAACGAAACTTGACAGGTGGTCTATCGGTGGTATACCAAGGCCACTTGGAAAACCTCGGTTCATTCCGAGAATGTTTAACACCTGCTGACAAAAAGAAAACAAGAGGGGTGCACCGGAGGAGGTGGGAGTGCCGGATTGCAAAACGGACAACGGGGAAAATGCTCGGATGCATGAGACGAACACGTATGCAAATGCGATGGACATGATGACATGATATGAAATGCATGACATGAACAAAATGCAAAAACGAAGACGAAACACAACCACGGAGGGAATATCATAACACATAGCCAAAAATGGCAAGAGTCGGAGTTACAAATATGGCAAGTTACATCCGGGGTGTTACAACACTCCACCACTACGAGAGGATCTCGTCCCGAGATCTAGGACTGAAAGAACTCCGGATATTCGGAACGGAGGTGGTCCTCGCGTTCCCAGGTGGCTTCTCGGTCAGAATGGTGCGACCACTTCACTTTCAGGAATTTGATTGACTTGTTGTGAGTCTTGCGCTCAGTCTCTTCAAGAATAGCAACGGGGTGCTCATGATAAGACAGATCTTCTTGGAGGTCAATCTCTTCGAAGTTGATGGTGCGCTCAGGAGTCTTGAAGCACTTGCGAAGCTGTGACACGTGGAACACATCGTGCACATTCGCGAAGTTGGAGGGAAGCTCGAGTTGATAGGCGAGGTCGCCTCTTTTGCCAATGATCTTGAAAGGACCCACGTATCTAGGGGCAAGCTTCCCTTTGATACCGAAGCGACGAGTGCCTTTCATTGGAGAGACGCGGAGGTAGACATGGTCTCCGATCTCGAAAGCCACATCACGGTGCTTACTATCATAGTAACTCTTCTGGCGCGATTGTGCGGCTTTGAGATTATCACGGATGACTTTACACATTTCTTCAGCCTCTGTGATTAAGTCGTTGCCAAGAAGTTGGCGTTCACCAGTCTCTGACCAATTGAGAGGAGTACGACACTTTCTACCATAGAGAATCTCGAATGGGGCCTTGCCCGAACTCGCTTGGAAGCTGTTGTTGTAGGAGAATTCGTCATATGGAAGACAATCTTCCCATTTCATGCCAAAGGAAATGACACAAGCCCTGAGCATATCTTCAAGAATTTGATTGACTCGCTCGACTTGGCCACTAGTTTGAGGATGGAAAGCTGTGCTGAAGCGAATGTTGGTGCCCATGGCCTTCTGGAAGGAGTCCCAAAACTTAGAAGTGAAGATGCTTCCACGATATGAAGAAATCAATTGTGGAATGCCGTGCAAGGAGACAATCCTGGAGGTGTATAGCTCTGCCAACTGAGCTGCTGTGATAGATTCTTTGATTGGAATGAAATGAGCCACTTTAGAAAGCTTGTCAATGACAACGAAGATAGCATCATTTCCACGCTTGGACTTGGGAAATCCAGTCACGAAGTCCATTTCGATATGATCAAACTTCCATTCTGGGATAGCAAGAGGTTGGAGGAGACCAGCTGGTCGTTGGTGTTCTGCTTTCACCCTTCGGTAGACATCACATTCATTCACGAATTGAGCGATTTCTCCCTTCATTCGAGTCCACCAACACGACTGCTTGAGGTCATGGTACATCTTCGTACTTCCAGGATGAATGGAAAGAAGAGAATTGTGCGCCTCGTTCATAATGACTTTCCTTAGATCACCTTTAGGAACCACAATCCGGTCCTCGAAGAATAAAGTGTCTCTGTCATCAATGCGATAGCACTTGTATTTGGAAAGACCCTTGTCGATACCACGTTTCACCTTCTTCACCATGGTATCCAGATGTTGTGCCTCACGAATTTGATCTTCCAAAGTAGAAGAGACTATGAGGTTGGCAAGAAAGCCTTGAGGAACTACCTTGGGATTCAGCTTGCGGAAAGCTTCACAAAGATCCGGTTGGAATGGCTTGAGGATTAAGCTGTTGCAATAAGCCTTCCTGCTCAAAGCATCTGCAATGACATTGGCTTTGCCTGGAGTATATTCAATACTCGGATTGTACTCTTGAATCATTTCGACCCATCGAGTTTGCCTGAGGTTGAGGTTGGGCTGAGTGAAGATGTACTTGAGACTATTGTGATCGGTGAATATGTCCACTTTTCTTCCCAACAAGAGATGTCTCCACGTTATTAATGCATGGACAACTGCCGCCAACTCAAGATCGTGAGTGGGGTAGTTCTTTCGTTGGGCTTCAACTGACGAGAGGTATAGGCCACAACTTTCTTCTCTTGCATTAACACAGCACCGAGACCTTGGAGAGAAGCATCACAGAAAACTTCAAATGGCTTGGATTTGTCAGGAGGAGTTAAGACAAGAGCTGTGACGAGTTTCTCTTTGAGAGAGCTGAAAGCAACGTCACACTCAGGAGACCAGACATACTTCACATGCTTCTGGAGGAGGTTGGAAAGAGGCTTTGCAATCTTAGATAAATTCTCAACAAATCTTCGGCAATAGCTTGCAAGACCAAGAAAACTGCGGACCTGCTTGACATTCTGAGGAGGTTCCCTATTCACAATTGCGGACACCTTCTCGGGATTAACAGCGATGCCCTTGGCAGAGATGATGTGACCAAGGTAAAGAACTTCATCGAGCCAAAACTCACATTTAGAAAACTTCGCATAGAATTGATACTCTCTGAGCTTGTTGAGCACCAATCGCAAATGTTTGGCATGATCCTTCTTATTCTTGGAGAAGACCAAGATATCATCGAGATACACCAGGAAAAATTCATTGGTATAGGGGTTGAAGACGAAATTCATCATCTGAGAGAATGTTGGAGGAGCATTGACAAGGCCGAAAGACATGACAGTATATTCATAAGAACCAAAGCTTGTTCTGAATGCTGTCTTGGGATTATCTTCTTCACGAATGCGAATCTGATGATAACCCATACGAAGGTCAAGCTTGGAGAATACTTTGGCACCTTTAAGTTGCTCGAATAGCTCATTGATGTTGGAGAGTGGATACTTGTTCTTGATTGTTTTCTTGTTCAATGGACGGTAGTCGACACAAAGTCGTTCCGTGCCATGCTTCTTCTGGACAAAAAGAACACCACAACCCCATGGAGATGAACTTGGTCTGATCAAACCCAGACGCTCTTGTTCATCGAGCCGTTTCTTCAATTCCTTCAGCTCCTTAGGTCCAAGCTTGTATGGACGCTTGCAAACGGGTTCAGTGCCAGGCTCAAGATCGATAACGAACTCAACTGGCCGGTGAGGAGGCATACCCGGAAGCACTTCTGGAAAGACATCTTGATACTCACAAACGACTGGAATTTGAGAGATGGCATTCAATTCGCCCTTCTCAATGAGAGAAAACAACCGAATGGTTTCATCATGAGTGGCATAAATGATAACATCCTCAGAAGAGTGTGTCAATTAAATTTCCCTGGCAGCACAATCAAGTTGAGCCTTGTGCTTAGAAAGCCAGTCCATCCCAAGAATTAGATCAATATCCGAGTCACCAAGAACCTGTGACACCCCAAAATTTTGACCTTGTTTTATTAATTAAAATTTTGCCAGGAAATAAAACTTTTCCATTTGTCTAGATTTACCCTTTTGATATTTTGGATTTTTACCTCAAGTGGGAACTTTCCAAAAGTATTATTGGACTTGTATGCTCTCTCTAAGAAACAATTCTTATTCAGTGGATTTAATTGCAAGATTTGACTTTCCCTGAGCTTTATTCTTTTAAAATGATTTTCCATAAATTTGGAGCCTGTTTTGCACTACAACCATTTGACAGATGCATCTAAAATTCCCACCAAAATTTGGGGATGTCATGTGATGTTTCCACATCACTTTTATGCAAAAATATCTTGTGGTATTGGAGATTTTGAGCTCTACATCAACTTTTCAAATCTGGTCCAGTAGGCACTTTTGCACTGCAACCTATTTAAATATTTCTTTAAAAATTCTTCCAAGTGTTTGGAGATGTCAGTAGATGCATATAATTCAACTTCATGCAAAAACCCAGTGTTGTTCTTTGAAATATTTGAGTGAATCAACCTCCTTTTCATTCTGGTCCAGTTTGGTGATTTGTACTGCAACCCTATTTTATTTTACTCTAGTGCCCATGAGCTCTTTCCTGCTTGTAGCCCTCCTTGCAAAACCCTTAGGTCCAGGAGAGTGGACCCATTGGAGGATTTTAAGTGCATGCAATGAGACCTTGTTCTTTCTGTCCAAAACTGAAGTTTTGCAAAACTTGCACTAGCAAGTTTCTGGTTCTGCCCATATGATCTTGCCATCATCACCTACATGTAGAGAGACCCTGATTTGGAGATTTTGGCCACTCCAAGAGTTGCCTAAATGCACTTGGCATTCTGTCGAACACTTGGTGTGCACAGTCAGTTTTGGGCATGTTTCCTAGTTTGCACTATGATCTTGTTCCACTGGCCCAGCAACCTTGTCCACTAAACTCCTAGCTATCCCTACCCTAGTCCTGTTAAGTGCCAGCCTCACCCTCGCACTCTAGGCCGCCCTGGCATTTCGTCGAGCACGTCCCGTGTGTGCTCTGGGCGCGCCCAGGGCGCACGTTTTGCACGCGCGCGCACCGAGCCACCGCGTAGCACTGCCGCACTCGCCGCGTTCCGCCCCTGACCCTTGCTCGCCTGCAGAGACACACACTATCCTCGCTCACTCTCCACGCCACCCCTGGCGCCCTACAGCGCCGCCATCAGAGCATTTTGGTGGCACGCCGGCGTCGGCAGCGAGCTCCTGCCACGGACGGCGCCGCCCAAGCCCCACCAGCGCGCCAGCTGCCCCTGTGAACAGCTCGAGCTTATCCTTGAGCCCGTCGGCACGCGCTCGTCGCCGCCACGTCGCCCTACAGCTACAGCACCGCGGTCGCCGGCGTTCTTATCCACGGCCGCCGCGGGACCAGCCTCGAGCGCCTATAAAAGGAGACCCCGAGCCCCTCCGAGCGCTCAGGCGACCTCAAGCCTTCCCCCTAGAGCTCCCCAAGCAGTGGATTGACCGGAAGAGGCCATCTTCCCCAACTGCGGCCGGTTCGGCCGCCGCTGCCGTCCGGTGCCATTCATCGCAACCAGACACTCCCCCGCCCATCCAGCGCCACCAACCGCTTCCCCCTCGTTCTTGCGGAGCTGCCCAGCGCCTCAACCTCGATCGGAAACCACTGGAGCCAG
The DNA here is from genome assembly GCF_018294505.1 of Triticum aestivum. NCBI lineage: Eukaryota > Viridiplantae > Streptophyta > Magnoliopsida > Poales > Poaceae > Triticum > Triticum aestivum. The sequence goes on from NC_057802.1 coordinate 44,502,564, forward strand.
AAACCCACTTCACTCCCGTAGCCCCCTCCGCCGCGGAGCTCGCCGCCGGCGACTCCTCCCACCACCGTCGACCCAGCGACCACCGAGAGGACCGCCCCGGTCTGGCGGGTCCATCCCTGCCCTCAGGTGCCCTCGAGGAGCCGCCGTTCGTCGACGGCGATCGCCGGAGTCCCGCTCCGTTCGGGCAGAGGAAGAGGAGGGAGAGGGGAGAATGGTCAAACCTGACTAGTGGGCCCTCTGGACCCACTATCAGTGACCCCCGCGCCACCCACGCTGGCTTAAGTGGTCGCGTAAACGCCCGAGTACGTTTCCTCTGCTTCGAAGGCGTATTCTGTTTCGAAACGTTTTCCTTTTTCTGGTTCATTTAAAAACAGAACTTTGACCAAACTTTGACTGGCTATATCTTTTAAAATAAAACTCCAAATGAGTTGATTCCTTTTCCTACCTCTCTCAAATTTCATCTAGTTTATTTTAAGATTTATTTCAAAAATATTTGGGAAAACTTTTTGCACTGTGTTTGAAATATTTGTTATTTGGATATTTTTCAAAATAGGAAATGGAGAGAGAGGAAAGCTTTCAAAAAAAGTGCACCCTTGCATACTCTTGAAGGCAAGCATTCTGAACTCTGGCATAATATTTTTGTGTGGTGTTTTGTACGGTTACAACACCACTTGACTTGGAGCATACGTTATTTTTATGTGACGATAAAAATCATTCGCATGAATGCACCATGGAGATTCTTTGCTGGTAGTAATGGTCATGCTGATGGTAGTAGTCATCCTCGTGAGCTTCTCATGCATACCGGAAGGAAGCCAGGAAAGCCGTGGTCTTGGGTAGACACGAGCTTGTCCCTAGTTCCTCGTCGAGACGAGTATGTCCGGTATGGCATGGTGAGGCTTGATGAGTGGTGAGTTTATCTGTTAATGGAAATATTGTTGGTTATGCTGATCATTCGGAGAATTCTTGGGCCACCTGAGTCGGTCGTAGGTCGAGTCTTGTTCAGTGACTTCCCCTACTTGTGTTGTACTACCACTTGTCCCTGCCGCAGGTAGGGTATGGTTCAGTAAGTTGTCAACCCCTTACCAAGGCACACACCGTATAGAGAGGCCATGGTGGAAGATACCGGATGCATCCGGCAGGCATGCCACCTGGTCCGGGGGCATGGGTGTTTCCGGTTGGGACCGAGAGGGGGGCACCCCTTAGAGCGCGCGATATAAATTTGATCCCATGCTATGTCGAGGTTGTAGCCTCCCCACTTAGAGTTTTGCTTGGCAGGTGTTGTGGGTGATTCCAGACACCGGTAAGTTAAGCTGGTGTGTGCAGGTCAGGCGTGTTTTCAAGTAAAAGAACGTAGGCGGAATTAGTCCCGATGGACTAAATAAATCCGTTACTCGTGGGTAAAGAGTACACCCTCTGCAGAGGTCATACCTTTTTTGGATAGCCATGTTCATGGGTAAGGACTTCAGTCTGAGATGGATCTAGTGACGGTTTTTGGATGGAGACACGGTTAAACTGGACCATAGTAACAATATTCGGATGGAGACACGGCTAAACTAGAATCTAGGGATGGTCTTCGGATGGAGAAACGGCTAGACTAGCACTTCGATTATGACATATGAGGTTTATGTTTATTATTACTATGGACTAACCAGTTACTTTATTGGAATTATTGAGTATCCCTGGGATGGTTCTACCTCCTGGATATTCACTGTGATTATTCTTATATAAGCCCTCTCTATGGTGTCGCTCAGACGCCCGACTGTGGCATGCATGTTTTTAATTATTCTTTATGAGCCCTTTATGTGGCATCGCTCAGACGCCCGACTGCGGCATGTTTGTCATTTCTTTATTATTTATAAGCCCTTTATGTGGTGTCGCTCAGACGCCCGACTGCGGCATTGTTAATTTTATTTACAACCTTTCGAGGAGTCATTTCAGACACTTGGTCAGGGCATTCTATTTTTACTCCCGTATTACATGTTCATATATTTCCTACATGCATACATCACAAACTTTCGTTTAATTCGGACTGACGTTATGATCATGAATATTTCAGAGGATGAATGTACCTTGCTATATTATACCCGTGTTCTTGATGTTTGCGAGTACATTCAAACGTACTTACTGGCTTGTCCCTGGCTATTGTCTTGGCCAGATTTTTCTTACATGGAGAGAGCGTTACAACGACAGCCCCGGAACCCACACAAAGGTGATAGCAGCCTCGCGAAGATAGGAGTTATCCTGGTCAGCTGTTTTTGTGGGAAAAGGAGTCCCATAGACGCAGATGAACCACAAACCGCTTCCGCCATCAACCACTAGAAACCATGTGTTGTACTCCTAGGCCAAATGGTCTTGTACTACATATTTTGTACTTTGCTTGGAATTCTTGTATCAAGATTTGTGCCTCATCAGCTAACAGTAATCCTGGGGCTGGTGAGCACAAAGGCCGTTTTCTGGGAAATTAATATCCTGAAAAACCGGTCGTGACAGACTTGGTATCAGAGCCAGGCTGACCATTGCCTAATCCTATCTTAGCCAGGTCAATAAACCTAGGTTAACCAAACCACCAGACCTTAACCTAATCCCGGCCAAGCTTCTCGCGTAAGATAGCCCCACAGTGACCCGACGCCTTTCGGCAGACGGTGTCCAACCTATCAGCCTAGCCCGTCGATCACGCGCCAGTGACCAGCACCCAACACGTCTCATTCGCAAGCGTGCGAAGGAAGACTCCATCCCCTTTTCCTATAAAAAGGGCACACTAGCCTCAACACAGCACAGCACAACCTCTTTCCCAAACCGAGCCACGATGCCTGGCCCCATTGTTCACAATGAGACCACAGCAACCAACCTTGGAGGTTTTGTGACCGTGCTCGCAAACCTCACCCGCCGTGCCTATGCATTAGAAGAGCCTCCTGAATATGTTGTGACCAAGGACCCATGTACGGTGAGAGCCGTCAGTACTGGGCCACTGTGCACATCTATGGTAGGGGTCTGTCGCCAGAACGCCTCTACAGGTTCACTGGAAGGACAACTTCCTTTGAGCCACAAGCCATCCAGCTAGTAGCAGCTCGAGAAGCTATAGTTCAACTCCGGCACGCGTCGCCCAGAGTTAACTGTCGCTCGTTCTACTACTACCCCAGTCGTGACGGGTATGGTAGGCCGCCCCAGGTTGCCAAAGGAGATCACGAGACAGATCCTGCACTATTGCATCTGGTGCGCTATGTAAGCGCACTAGAGCAACTATTCGATCAAATCACCCTCGATCTGATCGCAGCTCGTGGAGAACTGGTTCGCCGAGCCCCGGCGAGAAGAGAAGTGGAGCCCGGAGCCGACAACCCAGTCATGCTATTCAGACACCCGATCGATCCCTTGAGGTCTGCCACAGCCATCAACCAGAGTGCTTTGGTGTCCCCAGAAGCGCTTTGTCGCCTTTTGGGAACCCATTCCAACGGGATTGTGGCCAACAACCCCCGCGATGGTCATCACCACTACCCCGACCCTGCAGCCCCTCAACCTCAACTAGCAAATCCCGATGGTGAAACCCGTGGAGAAACCCCGGCGTCCACCAGGCCAGCCCACTTAGACATTAGCGAAGTAGACTAAGTCGCTCGAGTTGTATCGAGCCTTAGTTTTCCTACGCTTTGTAATGGTGTGACCTTGTATCGCTTTTATTAAATGCTGTCTGCTTGTGCACCCCTATTTTGGAGTAGTAGCAATGCATATGTACGTTGGCGTACAGTTGCATTTTTCCGGGTGCAGCTACCAATACCACACCCGTCAACACCCACAGTGATGCGTCACATTTTTGAGATATGTATATCTGTGGCGTTGACCCAAGAACAGGATCGACAACCAGTTACCCTTCACCACGGTAGAAAACCCAGCCCCAATGCTATATAAAAGGCCACCTCGTGACCTTGCCAAGTACACCTCACTTTGTGCGCAACACTCACAGCCATTTCTTTGCCATGCCGACCCCCAGTATTTATCTGAGAACCCCAGATGCAACCCCGGGTAGTTTTGTTAGATTATTGTGGGACTTTACCTGCAATACCATGAGTGCCATCCACCCACCCCAGTACAAGTTGCTCAAATCGAGGATCACCCCATCCACCTCGAAATATTGGGCAGTGGTGCACATCCCTCCCTCAGACCCAAACCAAGACCCAACGGAAGTTTCCTTCGTGGGAAAATCCATACCGACTCCGCATATGGCCATAGAAGCTGCTGCGTACGAGGCACTCGCTCGTCTTTGATTCACGGTACCCTATGCCAGCGAACGAGGATATTATTATTTTCCGAGTCATGCAGCACCCGGAGAAGTTGCATCTTTTCCCGGTGGACGAATTGAGAGAGATCCAGTACTGGCCAACCTTGCCCAGTACGTTATCGCTCAGGAGCGTTTGACTCAGTGGGTAATGGGTTATCTCCAGAGCCTCGCTGATTTAAATCCTCGGATCGCTATTGGCAGACCACTGAGGCCTGACCAGGAGAGGCGCATTCATCGACTGGTCAACCCGCTTCCCCCGATAGAAGAGGAGTGTGCCCCAGTACCAGAGGCGTTTTCTCAAGACCCTGTCCTTTTGCCGTTTTCTTTGTAAACGTCACCGCTATGTTTATTATCACAGTATTTATTTATGTGTTGTAACTTGCACGTGTTATCCAAAAAAAATTGTGCGATGAATCCGATTTTTGGTTTCATTTTTATGAGCAGTTTTACTACTGTTAATTTCATTTTAACTAATTTTCACTCGCGATAAATTTTGTAGTGAGATTTTCTTTCCCCGAGTTGCTGCAGCATATATATCTTCTCGACATAGATTTTTATTCGCGCAGCACCGTAACAGCAGACTCACAGCTACAACCACTCGACCTCGTGCGCTGATTTCAAATCCTCGTACACACTTTTCGTCTATCTGATCACACCCGAGGACACCACAGTCTCAGTAAGAGAGATTTGTGAGTAATCATTTGGGCGCGAGTTGCCCTAGCACACCGACAGCAGTTAGCGCTCGATGCCGCACCTAATCCTCATGATCGCCGCCACCACGAAGAGCTAACACTCGAGCGGCAGCATCACGACGATCATCCAGGATCATCGCGCACAAGAGCACGGGTAACCCCAGCAGCGTCGCCAAACCTCCACACACCAGGACCACGTACCAGTCCGGCATCGCCTCCGCCATTAGAGCCTCGTCTCGAGCTCCTGCTAACAGCAATGGAGGAGAAGGAAGAAGAAGTAGAGGCGAGGCCAGGTGTGAGGAAGAAGAGAGGAGCACCGCGATCATTTTATAGCTCGAGATCGGTGTACAGTGGGCGAGGTCCACCAGCGCCACTCGTCGCTCGATCGCCGGTGTGCGGAGGCGAGTCCGCGAGCAGTGCCGACAGTGCACTGGCCCGCGAGGTGAGTGCACGCTGCACCGGCAGCTAGCACGCCGCGCACTACCGCGGTACGACCTAGATGCCCTACGTGCTAGGCGTCGCCGGTGGAGGAAGCGCGGGAGAGCACGCGGGAGAGAAGAGAGAGCCAGAGGTAGAAGAAGAGGCCGACAGTGGGCCCCGGGTCCACCTGTCAGCCAGAGAGAGCACTGTGCTCTCGGGTACGACCAGCGTGTTTTAGTAATTTAGGATTTATTCTAAATTACTGTAACCTCATAGAAATATCTCGTTTTTTTCCCCCAACCATGGTTTGTTCCACGCAACGCCAGTGTACCACACTGTGGTTTTACACCACTTATTGCCCTCCCACTTAGCCACATTTTTATTGCACAGTAAAATGTTTTCTTTTGATAAGAGCAATGTTTGTTCAAACAGCTTTTAAAAAATCTCGAGGACGAGATTTTTCTTAAGGGGGGTGGTGTTGTGACACCCCAAAATTTTGACCTTGTTTTATTAATTAAAATTTTGCCAGGAAATAAAACATTTCCATTTGTCTAGATTTACCCTTTTGATATTTTGGATTTTTACCTCAAGTGGGAACTTTCCAAAAGTATTATTGGACTTGTATGCTCTCTCTAAGAAACAATTCTTATTCAGTGGATTTAATTGCAAGATTTGCCTTTCCCTGAGCTTTATTCTTTTAAAATGATTTTTCATAAATTTGGAGCCTGTTTTGCACTACAACCATTTGACAGATGCATCTAAAATTCCCACCAAAATTTGGGGATGTCATGTGATGTTTCCGCATCACTTTTATGCAAAAATATCTTGTGGTCATTGGAGATTTTGAGCTCTACATCAACTTTTCAAATCTGGTCCAGTAGGCACTTTTGCACTGCAACCTATTTAAATATTTCTTTAAAAATTCTTCCAAGTGTTTGGAGATGTCAGTAGATGCATATAATTCAACTTCATGCAAAAACCCAGTGTTGTTCTTTGAAATATTTGAGTGAATCAACCTCCTTTTCATTCTGGTCCAGTTTGGTGATTTGTACTGCAACCCTATTTTATTTTACTCTAGTGCCCATGAGCTCTTTCCTGCTTGTAGCCCTCCCTGCAAAACCCTTAGGTCCAGGAGAGTGGACCCATTGGAGGATTTTAAGTGCATGCAATGAGACCTTATTCTTTCTGTCCAAAACTGAAGTTTTGCAAAACTTGCACTAGCAAGTTTCTGGTTCTGCCCATATGATCTTGCCATCATCACCTACATCTAGAGAGACCTTGATCTGGAGATTTTGGCCACTCCAAGAGTTGCCTAAATGCACTTGGCATTCTGTCGAACACTTGGTGTGCATAGTCAGTTTTGGGCATGTTTCCTAGTTTGCACTATGATCTTGTTCCACTGGCCCAGCAACCTTGTCCACTAAACTCCTAGCTATCCCTACCCTAGTCCTGTTAAGTGCCAGCCTCACCCTCGCACTCTAGGCCGCCCTGGCATTTCGTCGAGCACGTCCCGTGTGTGCTCTGGGCGCGCCCAGGGCGCACGTTTTGCACGCGCGCGCACCGAGCCACCGCGTAGCACTGCCGCACTCGCCGCGTTCCGCCCCTGACCCTTGCTCGCCTGCAGAGACACACACTATCCTCGCTCACTCTCCACGCCACCCCTGGCGCCCTACAGCGCCGCCATCAGAGCATTTTGGTGGCACGCCGGCGTCGGCAGCGAGCTCCTGCCACGGACGGCGCCGCCCAAGCCCCACCAGCGCGCCAGCTGCCCCTGTGAACAGCTCGAGCTTATCCTTGAGCCCGTCGGCACGCGCTCGTCGCCGCCACGTCGCCCTGCAGCTACAACACCGCGGTCGTCGGCGTTCTTATCCACGGCCGCCGCGGGACCAGCCTCGAGCGCCTATAAAAGGAGACCCCGAGCCCCTCCGAGCGCTCAGGCGACCTCAAGCCTTCCCCCTAGAGATCCCCAAGCAATGGATTGACCGGAAGAGGCCATCTTCCCCAACTCCGGCCGGTTCGGCCGCCGCTGCCGTCCGGTGCCATTCGTCGGAACCAGGCACTCCCCCGCCCATCCAGCGCCACCAACCGCTTCCCCTCATTCTTGCGGAGCTGCACAGCGCCTCAACCTCGATCGGAAACCACTGGAGCCCAAAACCCACTTCACTCCCGTAGCCCTCTCCGCCGCGGAGCTCGCCGCCGGCGACTCCTCCCACCACTGTCGACCCAGCGACCACCGAGAGGACAGCCCTGGTCTGGCGGGTCCATCCCTGCCCTCAGGTGCCCTCGAGAAGCCGCCGTTCGTCGACGGCGATCGCCGGAGTCCCGCTCCGTTCGGGCAGAGGAAGAGGAGGGAGAGGGGAGAATGGTCAAACCTGACCAGTGGGCCCTCTGGACCCACTGCCAGTGACCCACGCGCCACCCACGCTGGCTTAAGTGGTCGCGTAAACGCCCGAGTACGTTTCCTCTGCTTCGAAGGTGTATTCTGTATCGAAACGTTTTCCTTTTTCTGGTTCATTTAAAAACAGAACTTTGACTGGCTATATCTTTTAAAATAAAACTCCAAATGAGTTGATTCCTTTTCCTACCTCTCTCAAATTTCATCTAGTTTATTTTAAGATTTATTTCAAAAATATTTGGGAAAACTTTTTGCACTGTGTTTGAAATATTTGTTATTTGGATATTTTTCAAAATAGGAAATGGAGAGAGAGGAAAGCTTTCAAAAAAAGTGCACCCTTGCATACTCTTGAAGGCAAGCATTCTGAACTCTGGCATAATATTGTTGTGTGGTGTTTTGTACGGTTACAGCACCACTTTACTTGGAGCATACGTTATTTTTATGTGACGATAAAAATCATTCGCATGAATGCACCATGGAGATTCTTTGCTGGTAGTAATGGTCATGCTGATGGTAGTAGTCATCCTCGTGAGCTTCTCATGCATACCGGAAGGAAGCCGGGAAAGCCGTGGTCTTGGGTAGACACGAGCTTGTCCCTAGTTCCTCGTCGAGACGAGTATGTCCGGTATGGCATGGTGAGGCTTGATGAGTTGTGAGTTTATCTGTTAATGGAAATATTGTTGGTTATGCTGATCATTCGGAGAATTCTTGGACCACCTGAGTCGGTCGTAGGTCGAGTCTTGTTCAGTGACTTCCCCTACTTGTTTTGTACTACCACTTGTCCCTGCCGCAGGTAGGGTATGGTTCAGTAAGTTGTTAACCCCTTACCAAGGCACACACCGTACAGAGAGGCCATGGTGGAAGATACCGGATGCATCCGGCAGGCATGCCACCTGGTCTGGGGGCATGGGTGTTTCCGGTTGGGACCGAGAGGGGGGCACCCCTTAGAGCGCGCGATATAAATTTGATCCCATGCTACGTCGAGGTTGTAGCCTCCCCACTTAGAGTTTTGCTTGGCAGGTGTTGTGGGTGATTCCAGACACCGGTAAGTTAAGCTGGTGTGTGTAGGTCAGGCGTGTTTTCAAGTAAAAGACCGTAGGCGGAATTAGTCCCGATGGACTAAATAAATCCGTTACTCGTGGGTAAAGAGTACACCCTCTGCAGAGGTCATACCTTTTTTGGATAGCCATGTTCATGGGTAAGGACTTCAGTCTGAGATGGATCTAGTGGCGGTTTTTGGATGGAGACACGGTTAAACTGGACGATAGTAACGATATTCGGATGGAGACACGGCTAAACTAGAATCTAGGGACGGTCTTCGGATGGAGAAACGGCTAGACTAGCACTTCGATTATGACATATGAGGTTTATGTTTATTATTATTATGAACTAACCAGTTACTTTATTTGAATTATTGAGTATCCCTGGGATGGTTCTACCTCCTGGATATTCACTGTGATTATTCTTATATAAGCCCTCTCTGTGGTGTCGCTCAGACGCCCGACTGTGGCATGCATGTTTTTAATTATTCTTTATCAGCCCTTTATGTGGCGTCGCTCAGACGCCCGACTGCGCACGTTTGTCATTTCTTTATTATTTATAAGCCCTTTATGTGGTGTCGCTCAGACGCCCGACTGCGGCATTGTTAATTTTATTTACAACCTTTCGAGGAGTCATTTCAGACACTCGGTCAGGGCATTCTATTTTTACTCCCGTATTGCATGTTCATATATTTCCTACATGCGTACATCACAGACTTTCGTTTAATTCGGGACTGAAGTTATGATCATGAATATTTCAGAGGATGAATGTACCTTGCTATATTATACCCGTGTTCTTGATGTTTGCGAGTACATTCAAACGTACTTACTGGCTTGTCCCTGGCTATTGTCTTGGCCAGATTTTTCTTACGTGGAGAGAGCGTTACAACGACAGCCCCGGACCCACACAAAGGTGATAGCAGCCTCGCGAAGATAGGAGTTATCCTGGTCAGCTGTTCTTGTGGGAAAAGGAGTCCCATAGACGCAGATGAACCACAAACCGCTTCCGCCATCAACCACTAGAAACCATGTGTTGTACTCCTAGGCCAAATGGTCTTGTACTACATATTTTGTACTTTGCTTGGAATTCTTGTATCAAGATTTGTGCCTCATCAGCTAACAGTAATCCTGGGGCTGGTGAGCACAAAGGCCATTTTCTGGGAAATTAATATCCCGAAAAACCGGTCATGACAGAACCATTGGAGAAGGCAGAAATTTATAGTATCCCATCTTGGTAGAAACATCCGGAGCCATCATTTTGGTATTCATGAATAATCCCAGAGAGGAAACCGCTATCGGCTTAGGCAGATCAACAGTATGCAAATTGTTCATGGATGAAAAAGGTCTTGATATGAAAGAAAATAGATGCACCAGTATCAAAAAGAACTTTTGCAGTAATATCATTAACTGAGAGATTACCCATTATCACATCAGTAGATTCCTCCGCTTGAGCTGCGTTCATCATGTTCACCTTAGCAGACTTGGGATTATGCTTAACCACTGCATTGCTGGAAGATCTGATAGGAGGAGGAGGAGGAAGGCGCCTTTGGTTGAAGCATTTGTTAGCATACTGACCTTTCTCCTGACACTTGTTGCAAGTCACCTCTGAGAGTGGACGATGATAAGGAGCATTCGACTTTGGAGCTTGATTCTGAGACTTGTTCTGATAGCCAGGGTTGGAAGAGTGGGAAGATCCATGGCCACCTTTGTTCTTCTGCTGGTAAGGCTGACGAAACGGAGGACGAGGAGGCAACCAGAACTTCTGTTGCTTAGCTGCCACAAGTGAGGAAGAAGAAGACTGAACTACACCCCTGATTCTCTTCTTAGAAGCCTCACACTTGAGCTGAGCAGCCTCTTGCTTTAGTGCCATATTGTAGAAATCATCATACTTGGTCGGCTCAAAAAGCACGAGAGGTAACTGCAGATCTTCTCTGAGGCCACCTCTGAATTGATAGATCATGCTCTTTTCATCAGGAATGTCTTGCTTAGCGAAGCGAGCGAGTTTCTGAAACTAAGTATTGTATTGATACACGTACATGCTGCCTTGCTTGAGATTGCGGAACTCCTCACGCTTGCTCTCAACAACACTTTGTGGAATGTGGTGAGCTTTGAAGTCTCGACAGAAGTCAGTCCAAGTGATCACACGACCTCCTCTGGAATCTTTGTATTGTTGATACCAACCAGCAGCTTGGTCCTTGAGCTGAAAAGAAGCGAACTTGACATAGTCCTCAGGCCTGACATTGCTACATTCAAAATGCTTGTTCATGTCCACGAGCCAATCATCGGCATCTGTGGCCTTGGCACAGTAGCTGAAAGACTTTGGCTGATTTTTGAGAAACTGGTTGAGGGTAGCGAAGTGAGGCTGATTGTTGCCTTGACCTTGATTTCCTTGATTGCCTTGCCCTTGGGTGCGTTCTTGCAAGAGTTGCAGAATCATCTGAGCATTGGCGTTGGTGGCTGCCATGATAGCTTGCGATGCCTCCGGAGGCGAAGGTGGTGGTGGAGGGTTCGCCTGACTCCCTTCATTGCGATCCAGATTCTGACGCGTTGGCAGAGCCATCCTGAAGAGGGTGACATCCGTTAGCATCTTGATAGACAAATAGACAAGTTGAATCAACGGATAGAAATTGCAACATATAGTCTTCACAATAAACATTCGAACGAGGATGAACGAATGAATTCCATAGTAAATCATCACACTTCCATTAAGTTGAGAAGCCACTTAGAAAAAGGTATGAAATCAACATTTAACTTCGAAGCAACTCGAATACCACAATTCAAAACAAAACAAAGTATTGGCTTGCAGAATAAGCCGGAACAAACATATGATAGAGATTTCGTCCGAAGTTTTCGTGGTGGGGCCCACACGGGCTCGATCGTACAGCACCATCATGTACAAGGCAGTGCACATGACATACGAAGAGTCCCTGAGTCGGCATAGCCAAGGACTCTTTAAGACACTACGAGACCACTGTAAACCAACCGTGGAAAGGCGGACCACTAGACGTCGAACCCCAATCTCATCTCATGCGTCTGTCGGAAAGATATCCTAGGAGCTACTTGAATTCCCATTTATAAACTCCCAAAACTTTCTGGTTATGCAATCTGGTGTTGGGGATACAAGGGACACAAAAATATATCACCCAAACTAGCAATCCCTAGATCCAGCTGTATCCATCCGTCAACACATAACCAAGAAACCTTCGGAAATCGTGTACCTCAACCTTCGAAAAGCATCCGTTATACGAGTTATGGCAATACTCCCGAACTCCCACCCCAGTACTGGGTGGCGTCGAGGTGATCTCACCAACAACTGCATAAAAGAGATTTTCGATGTCGGCGAAACTCAGGTATTCCAGAACTGCAACGATAAAATTGTGACGACAACACCTCGGAGCTCAACTCCCCGGGACACTGCCACAACCCCTAAATGTCAGGAGGCACCAAGAACAATGTTCTCGTCACAAAACCATCGGAACGATTCTAAGATACCCGCGTGATCCAAAAAAAATTTTTTAGGTGAAATTTGAGGAGAGAAGAGTCAAAACTTCTACGTCAGGAGGCCTCACCAGAGCGACGAAGGGACTGAGGATTAAAAAGAATCCTACTCTCTGATATATATAATCCTAAGAATCAAAACATTTTTGTTCTAGACTCAACAACGCCAGCGATTCGATCAAGCAGGGGGCTCCTAAGTCGGGGATGGCTCTGATTACCAACTTGTAACGCCCACGATGCGGCTATATCTCCCACGTGTCGAGGCACGACTTAGAGGCATAACCGCATTGTGGTTTTGTCGCAAGAAGGGTCATCTTCACACAATCCCATGTAATGAACAAGAATGGGATAATGAGAGTTGGCTTACAATCGCCACTTCAAACAATACATAAATATAATTCATACATCATCCAAAATCCACACATATACCGACTACGGTCAAATCCAAATGAAAATAAGATAACCCCAAATGCTAGATCCTCGATCGTCCCAACTGGGCTCCACTACTGATCATCAGGAAAAGAAACATAGTAATGACCACGTTCCTCATCGAACTCCCACTTGAGCTTGGGTGCGTCACCTGCGCTGGCATCGTCGGCACCTGCAACTGTTTTGGTAGAATCTGTGAGTCACGAGGACTCAGCAATCTCACACCCGCGAGATCAAGACTATTTAAGCTTATAGGAAAGCATGGTGTAATGAGGTGGAGCTGCAGCAAGCACTAAGCATATATGGTGGCTAGCATACGCAAATGAGAGCGAGAAGAGAAACAGCGGAACGGTCGTCAACTAGTAATGACCAAGAAGTGATCCTGAAACTACTTACATTCATGCATAACTCAAACCGTGTTCACTTCCCAGACTCCGCCGAGAAGAGACCATCACGGCTACACACACGGTTGATGTATTTTAATTGGGTCAAGTGACAAGTTCTCTACAACCGGACATTAACAAATTCCCATCTGCCTCATAACCGCGGGCACGGCTTTTGAAAGATAATACCCTGCAGGGGTGTCCCAACTTAGCCCATCATAAGCTCTCACGGTCAATGAAGGGTAAACCTTCTCCCAAGAAGACCCGATCAGTCTCGGAATCCCGGTTTACAAGACAATTCGACAATGGTAAAACAAGACCAGCAAAGCCACCCGAATGTGCCGACAAATCCCGATAGGAGCTGCTCATATCTCGTTCTCAGGGCACACCGGATGGGCAAGATGTCGGGTTGGCATAGACCCTGGTTGCCCAGGGGGCGCCGGACATCGCCCAGTTTGGGCCAGCACTCGAAGGAGCACTGGTCCGGGGGTTTAAATAAAGATGACCCTTGGGCTCGCGAAAACCCAAGGGAAAAGGCTTAGGTGGCAAATGGTAAAACCAAGGTTGGGCCTTGCTGGAGGAGTTTTATTCAAGGCGAACTTTCAAGGGGGTCCCATAAATCACCCAACCGCGTAAGGAACGCAAACTCAAGGAACATAATACCGGTATGACGGAAACTAGGGCGGCAAGAGTGGAACAAAACACCAGGCATAAGGCCGAGCCCTCCACCCTTTACCAAATATATAGATGCATTAATTAAATAAGAGATATTGTGATATTCCAAAAAATCCATGTTCCAACATGGAACCAACTTCAACTTCACCTGCAACTAGCAACGCTATAAGAAGGGCTGAGCAAAAGCGGTAACTTAGCCAAACAACGGTTTGCTAGGAAAGGATGGTTAGAGGCTGACATGGCAATATGGGAGGCATGATGTAGCAAGTGGTAGGTAGCGCACATTGGCAATAGAACGAACAACTAGCAAAGCAAAGATAGAAGTGATTTCGAGGGTATGGTCATCTTGCCTGCAAGGTTCTGAGAGTTGTCGAAAGCTTGATCCTCGTAAGCGTACTCAACAGGTTCCTCATAAGCGTACTCGTCTCCCGGCTCTACCCAAAACAAGAGCACAAGCAACGGAACCACAATCAATCACGAGAAATGCACAAGCAACATGATGCAAAACATGTATGATATGCGAGATATGGTATGCGATGCATATGCGTGCTCCGGAAGAAAAATTATGAACAAGGCAGTAACTTGGCAAACCAAGCATGCCACTAGAAAGATGAGATGATTTCGGTCGAAATTTATATAAAGATCACCGGAAACGGATGCACGGTTTGCAAATGGCAAGCAAAACAAGAATGACACGAATCTGCGATTAACAGCATGATAGCACTTAGAATGCAACAAGTAACTATGCTACGGCACCACAACATAGCAACAATGCATATGGCAGTAATCTACAGGAGATGCTTGACAAAAGATGAACACTGAGCTACAGCTAGATCACAACATAACAGGCTCAAACAAGCATGGCAAAAGTGCAAAAGATATCAGGTTCACAGACTTGGTGAAATTACTGGACATGGCTGAAACAGCATCAGGTAGCAATTTTCAGAGCACGAAATCAACATGCTACAGGAACTTAACATAGCAAAACAAGGCATGGCATGAATCTACTAAATTCATATGACAAAAAGTCCCTTACTGACCATAAGCCAAAAAGAATCAGAAGATATGATGGCAACCATATAAACATAGCAAGTTTCGTTAACAGGTTCCAGACATGGCAGAGAACAGAGCATGGCAGAAACATACATTATGAGGGCATCTTTGTGAGCCTGATGCACTCATCACAAAGCAATGCATGACAAAAAAGCACACCTACAGCAATATGGCATGTTTATGAAGCTATCCATGGCAAGAGCAAATACATAGCATGTATGAAACAACTACAACATCCTTGGCAAAATTAAATATCATGTTAAGAATCTGCCAGAAATATTTTATAGCAAAAGTAGAGCAAGATTGAGTCATGCTATGGCACTCCATAATTGCAGACAAGCACACGAATGGATAGAACACAACTATATCTACAAGACATCCTTACTGGACATCACCAAAATAAGCATGGATCTCTCAGTAGCCACAAGGATACATAGCAACAAAATAACAGCAGTCACAGACTTGCAAAATTACTGTCCTTGAAATCAGAAACATCACGAAGCATAGTTTTCATGCTTGTGCTAGTCACCACAGAGATCACTAAATACATCGCATACACTTCTGTAAAGATGGCATGGCATACATCAAAACACCTGTAGAGCTCATGCCTATAAGATGAAAAGATCAATAGCAACGAAAATAACAAATCCTCAAGTTCTGATAAGTAACAGAAGATAACAGCAACTAGCACTCTTGCACCAGAGATTTGGGCATCAAGATGGACTCCAAAGAACATGGTGCAATGTAACAAAATGAAGAGCATCTCGATTCGAACATCTCAATATATTACACGCACGAAACGGAGATATATGCAGAGAGTTATGATGCGATGAATAGGAGCATATATCGTAAAAATCACAAGACTTGGAATATTTCGGGGAGAGGGGAGAGTCAACCTTCGGTGTTGACTCGATCAGATCTGCCCGAGCTCGACCTCGAGCTCGCCGGGGAAGGAAGGGGCGCGGCGGCCGGAGCTCGGGGATACGGGCGACGGGGAGGGAGAGGAAGGAGGCGCCGGGACCGGAGCAGAGCTCGGGCACGGCGGCGCGGGGTGGCGTGCGG
>NC_057802.1:44519026-44541104 GCF_018294505.1 Triticum aestivum
TATGGGCGACGGCGGGTTGCCACGTGGCAGACGCCGGTTGGACGGGGGCGGCGGCGCGTTTCGTCCGGCGCGGGACGGACGCGTCCGGCATGCGGAGGGAGAGGGTTAGGGTTTGGACTGCGCGAAAACTTTGGGAGAGACACATATATATAGGCAGAGGGAGCTAGAAGGCTCCAAATGGAGTGCGGTTTTCACCCACATGATCGTGATCGAACGACCTAGAGCATGGAAGTGACTTAGAGGGGTTTTGGGCTGTTTGAAGGGGGGTTTGCTGCAACACACAAAAGGACTTTGCGGTTACCCGGTTAACCGTTGGAGCGTCAAACGACCTCCAAATGGAACGAAACTTGACAGGTGGTCTACCGGTGGTATACCAAGGCCACTTGGAAAACCTCGGTCCATTCCGAGAACGTTTAACACCCGCTCACGAAATGAAAACAAGAGGGGTGCGCCGAAGGAGGTGGGAGTGCCGGATTGCGAAATGGACAACGGGGAAAATGCTCGGATGCATGAGACGAACACGTATGCAAATGCGATGCACATGATGACATGATATGAAATGCATGACATGAACAAAATGCAAAAACGAAGACGAAACCCAACAACGGAGGGAATATCATAACACATAGCCGAAAATGGCAAGAGTCGGAGTTACAAATATGGCAAGTTACATCCGGGGTGTTACAAAAAGGCACTACCTCTTTACCGACTGATGAAGAAGTCTGACAAATTCGAGTGGACTCAGCGTTTGTAGAGCTCAAAGCCCTACTTTCCACCCAGCCAGTGCTTGCTGCCCCAATTAGCAAAGAGCCTCTACTACTGTACATCGCAACCACTGGACAAGTTGTCAGCACAGTGCTCACGGTCGAGCGGGAAGAAGAAGGCAAAGCTTACGAAGTTCAGCGCCCAGTGTATTATATTTCTGAAGTCTTGACTCCGTCCAAGCAGAGATATCCACATTATCAGAAGCTTGTTTATTGAATTTACTTGACCACGAAGAAAGTTGCACACTACTTCTTAGACCACTCGGTTTCAGTCGTCAGCGATGCTCCATTATCCAAAATTCTAAACAATAGGGATGCAGCTGGTCGAGTGGCAAAGTGGGGCGATTGAACTCCTTCCGTTGGATATCAAGTTCGAGGCAAAGAAAGCAATCAAGTCCCAAGCAATGGCAGATGATGATGACATGTACCTAGGGTAGGGTAATGGGCCTGACCTAGACACCCTTCCCAAGGACACTGCCCCAAAGTCAAAGACATTCAAAGTACAGCAACATCTACTGACTGTAATCACCCCAGAGTGCAAGCCACTCGACCAGAAGCATTTCACTCGGAGAACCCAATTCCATCCGACCAAGATATACTCACTCAACCACAGCAGAAACTACTCGGAGTACAGAAGATCTAAGGTCACTCAGAATAGCAACGGTCAGGCGTTCACTCCGTAGTCTTAATGATCATTTATATGCCTTTATTACTAACGTTACCAGTAATGTCCCACCTTTATGTACGTTGAACCTCTTGTAACATGGGCTGGCTGGGGTCCTAGCGCACTCTATATAGGCCACCCCCTCCTCTAGTACAAGGGTTTGCACCCCTGCAACTTCATGCATAATCCAATCGACCGAGCCTCCGGGCACTGAGACGTAGGGCTGTTACTTCTTCTGAGAAGGGCCTGAACTCGTAAATTTTGCGTGCACAATCTCGCCATAACTAGGATCTTGCCTCCTCCTACGTACCCTCATATTCTACTGTCAGACTTAGAACCACGATAGTTGGCGCCCACCGTGGGGCAGGTCTCTTAGCGACTTTCCGGTGAGGTTGCAATTTTTCCGATTCCCATCATCATGGTTTCTGGTGGCGGTTTGGCTGAGGGCTGTGAGATCCGTCTCGGCGCGCTTGTCTTCATCGCCGACGACTTCGCCTCGCTCTAGGAGGCCCCCTCGACGTCGAGACATCCCCCGTCCGCGGGGCGACGCACTTTCACGCATGTGTTCACGGCGTCCTTCTCCGGCAACCGTCGACCCAGTATCGGTCGGCTCCCGCAGCATCTTCGCTCCCCGCTGCCGGCCGTCGCAAGCGGTCCGGTCGGTCGCGACTTCAGCGGTGGGTGAAGCATGCGGTGGCCCGTCATTCGGCCACCCCTCAAGTCGCGGCAATCGATCCCGACGAATCTCTCTATAGCCTATTTGATCTACCGACTGGCTCCGTCGAGACCCTGTCCGAGTGCGACAGCAATGACCCTGCAGCAGAGGTCTTGATGGTCAACACGCCGCGCAGCCCACCCGGTATGCGTCGCAATGGTGGCGGCGATGGCGGCGACGATCTGTCACGTGTTCACGAGGAATATGTTTCTGAAGCACTCACTTTGCAGCAGAGGGAGGAGTTGCACCGTCACAACGTGGAGGCCCTCCACACTCCTATCGTCGGGGAGACCGCCGAGGCCCGGGCCTTGGAGGCTGCGCGCCTAGCCACTTTGGCTGAGCGCGCATGACTGGAGAACCTCCAACATTCACTCGACGAACGCGCTCGACAGCACATTCCCGAATCCAGTCGACGGCGGCAGTTGTTCCCGCCTGAACCTCAGGTATACCGCACTCCGATTCAAAATCTTACAACTGCAGCCCGTATAGCAGAGTCTATCTAGCTGTCCCAGTCGAAGGCTGGAAGAGGGTTGATGCTGATTAGAGCGCTGCTCCGGGCAGCAGGAGAGCAAAACACAGCTGTTTCTCAGTCTCGCAATAGGATACATAGCAGATCCGTGGTGGCAGACCCAGCACAGTCACCTCACAGCCCAAGATCGCCTGCACGGCGTGAGGGACGTGGGCATCGCCAAGAACAGTATTTGGGTCGGAACCACGAGCAGTATGATCATCGACTCGGCCGTGATGACCGCCGTCGAGTGGCTACACCCCCTCCGAGGGGCGGATCATATGTGCCCCGGCAATATGATGACAGGCGCCCATACAGCGATGAGTGGAGGATCCCAGTCGACCCAAGATAGCCAAGGTTTGATGCGAGGTCAATCCTTGTTCAAGGTCTGGTCGACAGGAATAGAGCACACAGAGAAGGAGTCGACAGAGATCATCCGACTGGCAGCAGAGTTCATGTCTCCAGTGTTGGGGAACGTAGTAATTTCAAAAAATTTCCTACGCACACACAAGATCATGGTGATGCATAGCAACGAGAGGGGAGAGTGTTTTCCACGTACCCTCGTAGACCGACAGCGGAAGCGTTATCAGAACGCGGTTGATGTAGTCGTACGTCTTCACGATCCGACCGATCAAGTACCGAACGCACGGCACCTCCGAGTTCTACACACGTTCAGCTCGATGACGTCCCTCGAACTCCGATCCAGCCGAGTGTTGAGGGAGAGTTTCGTCAGCACGACGGCGTGGTGACTATGATGATGTTCCACCGACGCAGGGCTTCGCCTAAGCTCCGCAACGGTATTATCGAGGTGTAATATGGTGGAGGGGGCACCGCACACGGCTAAGAGATCTCAAGGATCAATTGTTGTGTCTCTGGGGTGCCCCCCTACCCCCGTATATAAAGGAGCAAGGGGGAGGCAGCCGGCCAAGGGGAGAGGCGCGCCAAAGGGGGGAGTCCTACTCCCACCGGGAGTAGGACTCCTCCTTTCCTTGTGGGAGTAGGAGAAGGGAAGGGGGAAGGAGAAAGAAGGAAAGGGGCGCCCCCTTCCCTAGTCCAATTCGGACCAGATCATGGGGAGTGGCGCGGCCACCTTTTGAGGCCTTTCTCTCCTTTCCCGTATGGCCCATTAAGGCCCAATACGAATTCCCGTAACTCTCCGGTACTCCGAAAAATACCCGAATCACTCGGAACCTTTCCGAAGTCCGAATATAGTCGTCCAATATATCGATCTTTACGTCTCGGCCATTTCGAGACTCCTCGTCATGTCCCCGATCTCATCCGGGACTCCGAACTCCTTCGGTACATCAAAACTCAATAAAACTGTCATCGTAACGTTAAGCGTGCGGACCCTTCGGGTTCGAGAACTATGTAGACATGACCGAGACACTTCTCCGGTCAATAACTAATAGCGGGACCTGGATGCCCATATTGGCTCCCACATATTCTACGAAGATCTTTATCGATCAGACCGCATAACAACATACGTTGTTCCCTTTGTCATCGGTATGTTACTTGGCCGAGATTCGATCGTCGGTATCTCGATACCTAGTTCAATCTCGTTACTGGCAAGTCTCTTTACTCGTTCCGTAATACATCATCCCGCAACTAACTCATTAGTCACAATGCTTGCAAGGCTTATAGTGATGTGCATTATCGAGTGGGCCCAGAGATACCTCTCCGACAATCGGAGTGACAAATCCTAATCTCGAAATACGCCAACCCAAAAGGTACCTTTGGAGACACCTGTAGAGCACCTTTATAATCACCCAGTTACGTTGTGACGTTTGGTAGCACACAAAGTGTTCCTCCGGTAAACGGGAGTTGCATAATCTCATAGTCATAGGAACATGTATAACTCATGAAGAAAGCAATAGCAACATACTAAACGATCGGGTGCTAAGCTAACGGAATGGGTCATGTCAATCACGTCATTCTCCTAATGAGGTGATCCCGTTAATCAAATGACAACTCATGTCTATGGATAGGAAACATAACCATCTTTGATTAACGAGCTAGTCAAGTAGAGGCATACTAGTGACACTCTGTTTGTCTATGTATTCACACATATATTATGTTTCCGGTTAATACAATTCTAGCATGAATAATAAACATTTATCATGATATAAGGAAATATATAATACTTTATTATTGCCTCTAGGGCATATTTCCTTCATCCGGACCATAGTGTTGCAGCAGAGCCATCAGAGCTGCTGAGATTCCTCCCAACTTCAGGTTGGCGGCGAGAGTGAGCAAGTTCACTGGTCAGTCAAAGCTTGACAGTTGGCTACAGGATTACCGAGTGGTTGTGCGGATTGGTGGCGGCAATGACGATGTAGCCATGAAGCATCTCCCCTTGATGTTGGAAGGTTCGGCCAGAGCTTGGTTGAATCAATTGGCTCGTGGCAGTATATTCAGTTGGGAAGAGTTGGCCCAAGTGTTTGTCAGAACATTTGAAGGTACTTGCAAACGGCCCACAGGGCTGACTGAGTTGCAGCATTGTGTGCAGAAACCGAATGAAAGTCTAAGGGATTACATCCAGAGGTTGACCACTTTGCATCACACAGTGGAAAATGTATCCCAGCACCTAGCTGTTTGTGCCTTCAAGGAAGGCGTTCGATACAGAGAGCTTAACCTGAAATTCGGTCGGACAGGAGATATGACTCTGGTCCGAATGATGGAAATAGCCACTCGGTACACCAATAGAGAGGAAGAAGACTGACTCCACAGTGGCAAGGGCAAACCAGTCGCCCAAGACACCGGAGGAGGTCGGAAGCAGAAACGCAAGGCTAAATCTGCAGGCCCTGGTGAAGCTGCAGTTGTGACCCACGGAAAGTTCATGGGAAAGCCCAAGGGGCCCTGGATCCGTAAGAAAGTAAAAGATCAAGCAGGAAATGATGTGTTGGATTTGCTGTGTCATATTCACACCAAGAAGGATGAAGAGGGCAATTTGATTTACCCAAAGCATACCACTCGACAGTGTCGGCTCCTTATCCAACAGTTCCGAGAGAAACAACCCTGTGAGAAAGAGAAAGAATCTAAGAAGGACGAGGACAAAGAAGAGGACGATGGTTACCCTCAGGTCAATGCCACTTTGGTGATTTTTGCTCACGTTGAAAGCAAAAGTCGACTGAAAGTTATCAATAGAGAAGTGAACATGGTTGCTCCGGCAACGCCAACATATTTGAAGTTGTCAAAGACCCCCATCACATTCGACCAGTCTGACCATCCGGCGCACGTTGCTACCCCAGGGCAGCAAGCGCTGGTGGTCGACCCAGTCGTAGGGGGTACCCGACTGACCAAGGTTTTGATGGATGGTGGCAGCGGCCTGAATATTTTGTATGCTGAGACTCTACGGGAGATGGGCATTCCGATGTCCAAGCTCAGCGAAAGCAATATGCGTTCCATGGGGTCATCCCTGGGAAGAAAGCCGATTCACTCGGCCAGATCACTCTTGACGTGGTTTTGGGTGATTCGACGAATTACCGTAAGGAAAAGTTGACATTTGAAGTTGTGGATTTTCACAGTGCCTATCATGCTATCTTGGGCAGACCCGCATATGCCCGTTTCATGGCTCGACCATGTTATGTGTACCTTAAGCTGAAGATGCCTGGCCCCAGGGGCGTGATCACGGTCACTGGTAATCCGTAGAGAGCAGAAGAGTGCCTCCAGAAGGGCTCAAAGATTGCCGATGAACAAATGGCAGTGGTGGAAATGCAAGAGTACCAGAAAAATGCAGATCCGAGTGATTTGTTGCGTTCTAAGAAGCCTGCTTTAGAATATGCATTTCCATCGTCCGGTGAAACGTAGCCAGTTCACATTCACCCGACCGACCCCAATGCTACTCCGACTCATATTTCAACAACACTCGACGGCAAATAGGAAGAAGCGCTCGTCCAGTTCCTCCGTGAGAACTGGGACATCTTCGCATGGAAACCTTTCGACATGCCAGGTGTACCCAGCGGACTGGCTGAGCACCGTTTGCAAGTCGACCCAAAAGCAAAACCTGTCAAAGAGCATCTCCGATGGTCCACCGTGGAGAAAAGAAAAGCAATTGGTGAGGAAGTGGCTCGGCTTATGGCAGCTGAGTTTATCCGAGAGATTTACCACTCCGAGTGGCTCGCCAACGTTGTCATGGTTCCCAAGAAAGATGATTCACTCTGTATGTGTATCAACTTCAAGCATATCAATCAGGCCTGCGCGAAAGATCACTTCCCTCTTCCCCGCATCGACCAGATTGTCGACTCAACTGCGGGATGTGAACGATTGTCATTTCTGGATGCATATTCCGGGTATCATCAGATCCGACTGTATGGACCCAATGAAATAAAAACAACTTTCATCACCCCATTCGGGTGCTTTTGCTATGTTACCATGCCTTTTGGTCTTAAAAATGCTAGTGCCACATTCATGCGCATGATTCAGAAGTGCCTGCTCGCTCAAATCAGTCGGAATGTGGAAGCTTACATGGATGACATCGTGGATAAGTCGCGTAAAGGTTCCGACCTGCTGACTGACCTCGCTGAAACCTTTGCCAACCTAAGGAGATATGATATCAATCTTAATCCATCGAAGTGTACATTCGGAGTTCCAGGTGGAAAGTTACTCGGTTTCCTTGTTTTCGAGCGAGGGATCGATGCAAACCCAGAGAAAGTTGGTGCAATCCTCCGAATGAAATGCCCTGTGCATGTGCACGATGTTCAGAAGCTTACTGGTTGTTTGGTCACTTTGAGTCGATTCATTTCTCGTCTCGGTGAAAAGGCATTGCTTCTTTACCGACTGATAAAGAAATCTGATAAGTTCGAGTGGACTCCTGAAGCTGACGCAGCGTTTGCAGAGCTCAAAGCCCTGCTTTCCACCCAGCCGGTGCTCGCTGCCCCAATCAGCAAAGAGCATTTACTGTTTATATTGCAGCAATTGGACAAGTTGTCAGTACAGTACTTGCGGTCGAGCGGGAAGCAGAAGGTAAAGCCTACAAGGTTCAACGCCCAGTGTACTATATTTCTGGAGTCTTCACTCCATCCAAGCAGAGATATCCGCATTATCAGAAGCTTGTTTATGGAATTTACTTGACCACGAAGAAGGTTGCACATTACTTCTCAGATCATTCGATTACAGCCGTCAGTGACGCTCCATTGTCAGAAATTCTGAACAACAGAGATGCAACTGGTCGAGTGGCAAAATGAACGATTGAACTCCTTCTGTTAGATATCAAGTTTGAGGCAAAGGAAGCAATCAAGTCCCAAGCAATAGCAGATTTCCTCGCCGAGTGGATTGAGCAGCAACAACCGACTCAGATTCACTCGGAACATTGGACTATGTTCTTTGATGGATCCAAGATGCTGAATGGTTCTGGTGCTGGGGTAGTCCTGGTATTCCCGCGAGGCGACAAACTCAGTTACATTCTCCAGATTCACTTTGATTCCTCCAACAATGAAGCTGAATATGAGGCACTTCTGTATGGGTTGCGTATGGCCATTTCACTCGGCGTCCGTTGCTTAATGGTTTATGGCAACTGAGATTTAGTGGTCAATCAAGTGATGAAGGAGTGGGACATTAGGAGCCCAGCTATGACTGGCTATTGCAATGCAGTGAGAAAGTTAGAAAAGAAGTTTGAAGGGTTAGAGCTCCACCACATACCCCGACTGAAGAACCAAGCAGCTGATGACTTGGCAAAGATAGGTTCCAAGCGAGAGCCCATTCCTAGCAATGTGTTCTTGGAACATCTCCACACGTAGTCAGTTCAAGAGGATCCCTTCACAGAAGAGCCCCCGCAACCAAAAAGTTCTACCGATCCGACTGAAGTCGAGATCCCAGCCTTGGTCGATCTGATCATGGAGGTTGTGGTCGTCATCTCCGATTGGACGGTGCCATATATTGCATATCTGCTCAGGAAAGAACTTCTAGAAGATGAAGATGAGGCCCGTCAGATATTTCGTCGATCCAAAGCCTTCACCGTGATAGGTGGAAAGCTTTATAGAGAGAGTGTTACTGGAGTTTCTCAGCGGTGCATCACGACAGAGGAAGGTCAAATGATTCTCAATGACATCCACTCAGGGACCTGTGGTCACCATGCGTCCTCTCATACCATTGTTGCCAAAGCATATCGAGCGGGATTCTATTGGCCGCGAGTGAATGAAATGGCAAAAGATATAGTCGACAAGTTTGAAGGCTGTCAGTTCTACTCCAACATGTCTCACAAGCCTGCATCAGCCTTAAAGACCATTCCACTCGTCTAGCCCTTTGTTGTTTGGGGTTTGGATATGTTTGGACCTCTGAGTACCGGTAGGAGTGGCTTCACTCATCTGCTTGTTGCAGTCAACAAGTTCACTAAATGGATTGAAGCCAAACCCATCAAAAACCTTGACGCGAGTACCGCCGTCAGCTTCATCAGAGAATTAACATTCAGATATGGGGTCCTGCAGAACATCATCACGGACAACGGTTCAAACTTTGATTCAGATGAGTTCAGGGCTTTCTGTGCTTCCCAAGGCACTCGGGTCGTGTCGTGGAATTGTCACGGCAGATGTCCTCAAGCTAGGACTTAGTCGTGGAGCCATCGCCGCTAGGAAGCTTGAAGGGGTTAAACGGGACAAGGAACACGAGGGTTTATACTGGTTCGGCCCCTTACGGTGAAGGTAAAAGCCTACGTCCAGTTGAGGTGGTATTGATTAGGGTTTCGATGACCAGGGAGCTTAACTGCTATGCCTGGCTCTCGATCAGATCTTTCTTGTCCCTAAACCGCTGCCGGGTCGCCCCTTTATATAGAGAGGTTGACGCCCAGCAGCTTCTGAGAGCCCCGGTCGGCTCATAAGAGTGTCCGGCTCGGACTCTCAACTATTCTTACCTTACACTACAAGTTCTACCATAATGACGGTTGTAACTACGGGCCTTAAGCCATCTCCGGGTCTTAAGCCCATCTTTGGCCCACCGTCTTCAAGCTTGGCTCCGGGCTTCAAACGATGACCCTTATGAGTAATCCGGCCCCCACCGGGCAGGTGACTCTAAGGTTTATATCCTCAACATTAGGCCCCAGATTGATTTGAGCCGGCTCATGGTAATCCGCCGTGATGTCATCTTCCATTAAGTCCATTTTTTACTCCACCGTATCCGCAACGGATCTTATCTTTACTGCCATCTCGAAAATCGAGGCATTTTATGGTGAGATAACCACGCCGTGGTCTCCTCGTTTCTCGCACCCACTTATGAGTCTGGCCTTATAAATAGCCCGACCCTCGGGTCTTTCCCATTCTCCTCCTTCTGTCGTCCTTTTCCTCTCGCTACTCCTGTGCTGCTCGAGCTCCGCCGCAGCAGCAGAGCTCCGTGACCTCGTCGACCTTGGCCGCTGCATCACCCTGAACCGTCCAGAAAACCGCGGCGAACCCTCGCAGGACACCTGCATCTGTAAGTTCCTTCCTCTTCGTAGAATAGATCTGCATTAAGCTCCTGCCGTTCTTCCCGTGTTCTTCGCCGTTCATCATGAACTCTTCATAGATTTCACCACCACCGCCCCTTCTTGATCTTAAGATAGTACAAAACCAACGCGGTAGCTGTTTGGCACCCATTTGAAATGTAAAATAGATCTGTTTTCACTGCGTGAAAGCTCCGGTCGAACCCAAGAACTTCCTTTACGTCTGTTTTAGGTCTAGAAATTTTCCTTTTTAGCCGGCCGTTTTGATCCAAATTATTTACTGCAATGTGTGAAATCTGTTTTCACCACACTTAGTGAAAATTTGCACCTGCTGAGTCATGGCGGTTTACATTTCCGGCTTTAAAGAAACCAGGCACTGTAAAACCTTCCGGCTCAAAAGAAGCCACGTGCCGTAAAATTTTCCGGCTCACTTACAACAAGGCTGTAGACGATTTGAATTACTCTCGATACCTCCAGCGGCTTAAATAAGCTGATGCACTTAGATATATGTCATTAGGCCCCTCCATAAGCCGCCACTTTAAACATTGAACTGTAAATTTCCTCTGGCTTATAATTAAACCGGACATTTTTCCTTTTATCATAGGCTTCCGACTTTCACCATGCCTCCCAAAGCTCCCAAAGCACCCATCACGTGCAATTGGATGAGGTCCAATGTCACCGACGAGACCTTAGCGGATTTCGTGAAGTCGGGTTACCTGTCCAAGAAGGACGTCATGTCCTACCATGCCCCCGACCCATCAGAGGAAAGACCACAGCCAAGGGACGGGGAGGTGGTAGTTTTTGAGGATCATATGAGCCGAGGCTTCGCACCGCCCGGCTCAAAGTTCTTCAGGGATGTACTGAATTTCTTTGACCCGCGGCCACAAGATATAGGACCCAATTCGGTGTCGAACATATGCAACTTCCAAGTGTTCTGCGAGGTCTACCTCGGAGAGGAACCTAGCCTTCCGCTCTTTAGAGAGCTGTTCTATTTGAACCGCCAGAACGAGTGCGCCAACGGGCCGAGCTTAGAACTTGGTGGAATCTCCATTCAACGACGGAGAGACTGCCTTTTTCCTTACGCCGAGCCGCCCAGCCACCCAAAGGACTGGAACCAAACGTGGTTCTACTGTCAAGACACGTCGCCAGCTGACGAGAGCCCGCTGCCCGGCTTTCGCCCTTCACGTCTGGAACCAACTCACCCTCTGTCAGACAAGTTAAATCAAGTGGAGCGCCAACCTCTGATCCCCACCATCAACAAAATCAAGGCTCTCCTGGGAAATGGCCTTAATGGCATTGATCTGGTCCGAGTCTGGATCTCGTGGCGGGTGATCCCCTCAAGCCGCCGCCCCGGCTTAATGTGCGAGTACACGGGCCGGAAAGATGACCCCCTGAGACACAGCCGCAACGATCTTCCTGAAGACGTTGCTGAGGATATGACCAAGGCTCTCTTGAATGAGAGTTTGGCAAACTGCGGGAGGACCGGCTTAAGCCCCTTCTGTAAGACCAACCCGGCCCCAGCGGTAAGCCGCTGATCTGAACATCTTATTTTCTTCTGTAGATAGCTTTCATCTGAACCTTAAGAAATCGTCATTGTATTTTTCAGGCTGATGACAAATTCTGGAAGGTCAAATATGACCATGAGGCGGCCAAGAAGGCCAAGAAGGCTAAGAAAGCCGCCAAGAGAGCCGCTCCCCGTAAGAAGGGAAGTAGGCCTACTGCTTCAGAGCTGTTGCAACTAAGCGACAGCTCCGAGTCAGAGGTAAACCCTGAGCCTGTAAGCTCTTGTTGTATTTGTTGTTTATTTATGTCCACCTTATCAATACTGTTCATCAACAGGATGACACCGGAGCAAGTAACCCGATGGTTGAAGAGGTAATAACACTTTCCTCCGACTCGGAGCCCTTGCCAAGGCTGAAAGTCCGAAGGGTAACCCGGAAAGTAAGATTTTCACATCCTTTAGCTTATCAAGATCCTCAATTTCTTTTGAAGCAACAGATTCATGAGAGCCGGCGGCACACCCGGACCAACAAGGACGCTGACCTCTCCTCCGGTTTACCTGACGCGTCGAGGAAATGCCGGACCGAGGTTATCTCCCACTTGTACCCTTTTCATCCTTTGGAGGGTGTTATACCTCAACTGCTCAACTCTTCCGATTCAAACTATCAGGAAACCTCACCCACCTCTGGTGACTCGATGCAATCAAACCTCCGGCCTTCAAGACCGTACCCGGGTAATGATGATCATCTCTTGTTGTGCTTATCTTTACTCATATTTTTGTACTAACCTTTTTGTCCTTTCAGTGCCCAGGCAAAGCTCAGCAAGAGGGCGAAAAAGAACAAGCTGGTCGAAGAGCCGGACTTGCCTGAACCGGAGGCTGCAGCTCAAGAACCGCCAGTTGCCTCTGCTCCTGCAGCCGGCGCTCCAACCGACAAGCCAATCGCAGAAACTTCTGCTAACCCGGAGACCTCCAGCCTGGCTCACCCGGCCGATGACCCGGATGTGGTAATCACCTGGACAGAGTTTGTTGAGCCAGGGAGACCCACTACACTGGCCAAGTGCTCCGCCAAAGAAGAGCTGCTAGAACGCCGCCGGGCCAATCTGGACCTCACCGACTATGCCAATCTGAGCATCGGAGAGATCGTCTCCGGCTATGTCAGTCAAGTGCACAAGAGCCGGGACTTGGAGATCGACATGGTGAATCAGATTCAGCAGAAGTCTGAGGTACCACTCTTCTTGCTTACTGCATTGTTATCTTTACCATACTAGCCCCAAAGTCGACGACTTATGATTGAATATGTTGTAGACTTAAGTTTCGGCTTACTTCCATGAACCGGTAATTTGTAGATAGAAACGTTCGATATGCATTAGCCCCCAAGTGCCAAGTGTCTTTGCTTGGAAAACGCTTGGGACTTTAAATTTGCATAGTAACTGTTCATACTGGAAATTATGCAGGCTGCTTGCAAGAAGTTTGAGGCTGACATCTCCGATCTAAAGACCCGCCTGAGGACGCAAGAAACTGAGACCCGGAAGGCCAACGCCAAATTTGTGTCCAGTATTGCTGCTCAAGAGAAGCTGAAAAAGGACTTTGAAGCTGAACGGAAAGCCTGGGCCGAAGAGAAGGCTACTCTGGTGAGCCGGGCCGAACAAGCGGAGAAGGCTCTAACAGAGAAAACCACCGAGCTCTCTGGCTTAAAGCGCCACGTGTCCCAGATGGTTGCCGCGATCTTCGGTAAGTCATGTCACCGGCTCTCGTCCAGTTTATAATCTTTATATCTCATAACCCACCATTGCCAGCGGCTTATCTTACTCTGTTAAACAGGTCCCAGAAGCACCAACCTCAACCAAAGTGTGCTGACCAAGTTGAAGGCCGTGTACACCCTGGTGGAGCAACTCTACACCGGGTCACAGCGCGCCTTGGCCGTGGTGGCCCTATCCAATGAGGTGCCGACTCACCTGGCGGAAGTTCTTCGCCGGCTTGCCGTTCTTACTCAACGTGTCCAAGAGCTGCGACGGGCCTCTGCAAGAGCCGGCGCCATAGCTGCTCTGAGCCGGGCCAAGGCGTTCCTTCCAGAACTAGACCCGACGGACATTGCCCTTGGCTACCCAGCTTGAAGAAAGACGGCACCCCCTTCGACCAAAAGGACTTTGCAGCCTGCGTGAAGATCGTACGCCCGGTGGCCACTCTGATTGGAAATGACACAGATCTGACCAAGTACCAGCTGGGTTACGATGCGGAGAATCAGAGGATCCCCACTCCACGTTATGAAGCCATCAGCTTAGTCCCGCCGACTCGTAAGCACACCTTTGCCCCGGAAATTGACCCGGCCGGGTTAATTGATGAGGAAGCTCGATTTGAAGCTCTGAGCGGCATTGACTGGAAATCATCAACTTTCCAGGTCTTGGGACCAGCCGGAGGAGCGGAGAGGGATGAGCCGGAAGCTTCAACCCAGCAAGCATCTTAACTCTGTAGGCGGCTTATTTAAACAATGTTTCACCCTTTTGGACTCGATGAGTCTTGTAATAGAATAGGACCAACACTTTAACTTTGCCGTGCCATCGTGCACGCGTTAAATGCTGAATTCCATTGAAGTTACTTCCTTATATTTCTCCGGGTCATAGTTGATCATTCATGTTCCTTAAGCTTAAATAGTTTTCTTTAACTATCCTGCATAGAAAGACAAATCACAATTCTCTAGGCGGCTTACCGCATGGAGAATCATAGTCTTATGCATATAACCCGGAATACGAATCACAAAAGACTGGTCCTCAATTATGTCCTTGATATAACCGTAACAACACACTTACCGGCCTGCAAGCACACTTCCGGCTTAGATAACCCGGGTAATAAGGTTGGTACCTCAATTCCGGTTTACCAGTCTTAATAACGCCGATTGTGTTCGACTAGTACTGTAAATCAAAGTTAAGCCGGCAAAGTGAGACCCGCCGTGCATACTTGAAATAATCAGAAGAACTCGCTATAAATCAGAAAAAACTTAGGGCCTTCCGGTTCGAATACGACCGGAGACCCGTCCCAAAGGGGTTATGCTAGGATTCGAATGCGATCATATAGCCCCCAGTGGGTGTGGCAATGCCAATCAAGAGGGTACCGACAGCTATGTTCTCTTTGGTTCAAAAACGACCCATGTTTGAACAGGAAGCCCCCAAATGACCTTAAGAATTGTTTAACGACGCTGATTCGAATATGATCCACGTCGGTTCCCAAAGGGGGTTAAACTGTGATTCAGATATGATCAAAGAAAACTCCCCAATGAGCTCGGCACCTTGCCAACCAAATGGGTATCGACAACTATGTTCTCTTTGGTTCGAATACGACCTATGTTTGAACAGGAAGCCCCCAAGTGACTACATTACGTATGGCTAGATTCGAATACGATCATAAGCCGGATCCCCCTTCAAGTTATCATGTGATCTTGCAATGAAAACAACACGTTCACCTTTGGAGGAGAAAAAAGGACAGATGTCCTGCTTTATTGCTTATCATAATATATACATGGCTTAGAGAAATATGTACATTATGAGAGCCGGTGGCTCAAGTGTAATAAGGCCGGAGCTGAGCTATGTTCCATGGCCGACGGGTCTCTTCCTCCGACTTACGTGAATCTTTGTGCTCCCGAATGTCAATGAGGTAATATGACCCGTTGTGCAAATTCTTGCTGGCCACAAAGGGCCCTTTCCAAGGCGGGGATAGCTTGTGCGCGTCTGTTTGATCTTGGATGAGCCGGAGCACCAGATCGCCTTCCTGGAAGACCCGGGATTTAACCCGGCGACTATGATAACGGCGCAGGTCTTGTTGGTAAATCGCTGAGCGAGCTGCTGCCACATCACGCTGTTCGTCCAACAAGTCAAGAGCATCTTGGCGCGCCTGTTCATTATCCACCTCCACATAAGCCGCCACTCGAGGTGAGTCATGACGGATGTCACTAGGGAGAACTGCTTCCGCTCCATAAACCATGAAGAAAGGTGTGAAACCTGTAGACCTGTTAGGAGTAGTGTTGATGCTCCACAACACGGAGGGTAACTCCTCCACCCAACAACCCGGCGTCCGTTGTAAAGGGACCAAAAGCCGGGGTTTGATCCCTTTCAGAATCTCCTGATTAGCCCTCTCAGCCTGACCATTGGATTGAGGATGAGCCACTGATGAAACATCAAGTCGAATATGCTCTCGTTGACAAAACTCCTCCATGGCGCCTTTGGATAGATTGGTACCATTGTCAGTTATAATGCTGTGTGGAAAGCCAAAACGAAAGATCACCTTTTTCATAAACTGAACTGCCGTGGCTACATCACACTTGCTAACTGGCTCCGCTTCAACCCACTTGGTAAATTTGTCAACTGCCACCAAGAGGTGGATCTTCTTATCCTTGGACCTTTTAAAAGGCCCAACCATATCAAGCCCCCAAACCGCAAAGGGCCAAGTAATTGGGATCATCCTCAGCTCCTGAGCCGGCACATGAGCCCGTCGCGAGAACCTTTGGCAACCATCACATTTACTGACCGAGTCCTCCGCATCAGCATGAGCCGTCAGCCAATAAAAACCATGACGAAAAGCCTTGGCCACAAGAGACTTTGAGCCGGCGTGATGGCCACAATCCCCTTCATGAATCTCACGCAAGATCTCTTGACCTTCCTCAGGGGAGACACAACGCTGGAATGCTCCCGTAACACTGCGGCGATGCAACTCACCATTGATAACAACCATTGATTTAGACCGCCGGGTTATTTGTCTGGCCAAAGTTTCATCCTCAGGCAAATCTCCCCGGGTCATGTAAGCCAGATAGGGCACTGTCCAGTCCGGTATGATGTGGAGAGCCGCCACCAGTCGTGCCTCCGGGTCAGGGACAGCCAAGTCTTCTTCTGTAGGCAACTTAACAGAAGGGTTATGCAGGACGTCCAGGAAAATATTAGGCGGCACCGGTTTTCGCTGAGAGCCCAGCCGGCTTAAAGCATCAGCCGCCTCGTTCTTCCTGTGATCGATGTGCTCTACTTGGTAACCCTGAAAGTGCCCAGCAATGGCATCAACTTCACGGCGATAAGCCGCCATGAGAGGGTCCTTGGAGTCCCACTTTCCTGACACTTGTTGAGCCACCAAGTCTGAGTCGCTGAAGCACCTTACCCGACTCAAGCTCATCTCCT
Source organism: Triticum aestivum (assembly GCF_018294505.1). Lineage (NCBI taxonomy): Eukaryota > Viridiplantae > Streptophyta > Magnoliopsida > Poales > Poaceae > Triticum > Triticum aestivum. The sequence continues at coordinate 44,535,743 of NC_057802.1, forward strand.
TAGCCATCTGAAGACCATGGAGCAAGGCCTCGTACTCGGCCGCATTGTTGGTGCAAGGAAACATCAATTGTAGCACATAATGGAACTTGTCACCTTTAGGGGAAGCCAATACGAGGAAGGGCAAAAGGATCAGCCGGACACACCTTGTTCAAATCCGTGTAGTCCACACACATCCGCCAGGTGCCGTTCTTCTTGAGTACGAGCACCGGGTTAGCTAACCACTCTGGGTGAAAGACTTCAACAATAAACCCGGCCGCCAAGAGCCGGGCCACCTCTTCACCAATAGCCTTCTGCCTTTCTTCATTAAACCGCCGAAGGAATTGCCTGACCGGCTTAAATTTCGGATCAACATTGAGAGTGTGCTCAGCGAGTTCTCTAGGTACACCTGGCATGTCAGAAGCTTTCCATGCAAAAATGTCCCTATTCTCACGGATGAACTCGATGAGCGCGCTTTCCTATTTTGGATCCAGATTGGCACTGATGCTAAACTGCTGAGATGAATCACCTGGAACGAAATTAACAAGTTTAGTCTCATCAGCCGACTTAAATTTCATTGCTGGCTCATGCTCCGTAGTCGGCTTTTTCAGAGAGGTCATATCTGTTGGGTCAACATTGTCCTTGTAGAATTTTAACTCCTCTGTTGCACAAACAGATTCTGCATAAGCTGCATCGCCTTCCTCACACTCCAAAGCCACCTTCCGGCTGCCATGAACCGTAATGGTTCCATTGAGACCCGGCATCTTAAGCTGTAAATACACGTAACACGGCCGTGCCATGAACTTGGCGTAAGCCGGCCGCCCGAATATGGCATGATACGGGCTCCTTATCTTGACCACCTCAAAGGTCAATTTTTCCACCCGGTAGTTGTGCTCGTCTCCAAAGGCCACTTCCAACTCGATCTTGCCGACTGGATAAGACGACTTACCAGGTACCACACCATGGAAAATAGTCTTTGACTGGCTGATGTTCTTATCAATCAACCCCATACGACGGAAAGTCTCATAATAAAGGATGTTGATGCTGCTGCCTCCATCCATGAGCACCTTAGTGAACTTATATCCTCCCACCTGAGGAGCCACCACCAAGGCCAATTGACCTGGATTATCCACCCGGGGAGGGTGATCCTCCCTACTCCACACTATAGGCTGCTCAGACCACCGCAAGTAGCGCGGAACCGCCGGCTCAACAGCATTCACAGCCCTCTTTTGAAGCTTCTGATCTCGCTTACACAGACTGGTGGTAAACACATGATACTGTCCACCGCTAAGCTGCTTTGGATTGGTCTGATAACCCCCTGCTGCTGTTGATGACCCTGGCCAGACTGCTGATTAAAGCCCCCTTAACCGTTCTGAGGATTAGAATTTGAGCCGCCGCCCGGGCCATGAAAGCCGCCGGCGCCTGAGCCACCGCTCGGGCCATTGTTACCGTTGAAGGCGTTGGAATTCTTAAAAGCCTTCATGATTGCACAATCCTTCCATAGATGAGCAGCTGGCCTCTCTCTAGAGCCATGCCTTGGACAGGGCTCATTCAACAGCTGCTCCAGCGTCGGGCCTGACCCGCCGGCTCGGGGAGGGGGCCTCCCCTTGCATCTCTGGCTATTACCCTGTGAGCTGGCGTTGGCCACGAACTCTAGGCTGCCGTCGGCCTTACGCTTGCCACTTCCTTGGTTCCCCGGGTTATGCTGAGGACCCTTGCCATTGCCGTTCTTCTTTCCCTTCCCTGTCCTTTCACCGTCTGAAGCGGGATCCTTGGTACTATCAGAATCAGCATACTTGACGAGAGCCGCCATCAGCGTACCCATATCATTGCAGTCGCGCTTAAGCCGCCCGAGCTTCATTTTCAGGGGCAGAAAACGACAGTTTTGCTCCAACATTAAGACTGCAGAACCGGCATCCATCTTATCCGATGAATGTATGATCTCTTTGACCCGGCGAACCCAATGTGTCGTAGCCTCACCCTCTTGCTGTTTGCAGTTAGTCAAATCCACTATTGACATAGACTGCCTACAGGTGTCTTTGAATTTTTGTATGAACCGGGCCTTTAGCTCAGCCCAAGACCCGATGGAATTCGGCGGTAGCGCTTTCAACCAAGTGCGGGCAGGCCCATCCAGCATCATGGTGAAGTACTTGGCCATCGCTGCTTCACTGACCTCCAGCAGTTCCATGGCCATCTCGTAACTTTCGATCCAGGCCCCGGGTTGTAAGTCAGATGTGTAATTAGGCACCTTCCTAGGGCTTTTGAAGTCTTTGGGTAGACGTTCATTGCGGAGAGCTGGCACTAAACAAGGGACACCTCCAGTCCTCGTAGGGATACCCACGTCGACGGAAGTCGTCGAATAAGCCGGGGGGGTCTGGTAAGCCGTCAACTGAGGCACCTGCTCCGCCTCTTGCCGCACTCTGTCTTGCTATGCTGCGTGAAAAGCTCCGTTATGAGCCGGGCCATGGCCAGGGGGCGGGTCATGACGTCGGACATTACTTGAGCCAGTCGCTGAGACCATGTGTCGGCTATAACTCGGGCTCCGGCTTGGACGAGGGGTCGAGTGGATCCTGTTCCGGCTGTAAGAGTACGCCTCTTGCTGTGCCAGCGCTGTCTGAAGGAGTTCCCTGACCCGGCGGGTTTCAATAGCCGTTGGAGAGTCGCCGTCAATTGGGAGGGCCGCCAGCCATGCTGCTGCGGCGACCATGTTCTCCAGCGGGTTAGCATAATGACCGGTGGTATTGGCACAGACTGAGGCGGGGCAGGGTTCGTCCGGGGAGGCCCCATCACTTGTGGCTGAACAGGGGTCCCAGACCCGGGCACGATGATCCCTGGCGGGTTACTAGACCCTGCACTTGGCGTGTTGAAGAGGTTTCGAGGATCGTAGACCGGAGGGAGTTGAGATTGGGCCTTTTGATGCCTCCTTCTCATGACCTCATTGGACGCGTTCTGATCCATCATGAGCCGGAAGGACTGCGTCTGAATCAACTGAGTTTGGGCGTCGAGAGCCGCCCTCTCCGCAGCCATCCTGATCCCTTCCGCTGCCAGATCCTCCTTGGCTTTCACTAGATCTAACTTTAACTGCGCCACCTCCGCGTCATGCTGAGCTTGATCCGCCGGGTCAACCGCGGCGGTCAACAGGGCCGTCATCTTGTCCGTGAGATCCATTAGCACCTGAGCCGGCGAGGGCATCGGGTTTCCTGCCCCAGCAGCAGGGTTCTGAACAGGCTGCGCAACGGCCATGAAGATTCCGACCCGGCTCGGCGGCTCAAACGGGTCCGGAATGCTGTCACCATCGGAACAACCCATGAGCCTACCATCTTGAAGTTGATACAACGAGTTTGACTCATCTGTGGACGACTCGCCGTCAGAGCCGGTGGCCGTCTCATCACCCGATCCAGATCTATCAGAGTGCCCTCCATGGACACATCCCACAAAAGCATGCCTCAAGGCAGGCAGGGCCCGGGCGGGTCGTGCGCGCTGAGCCGTCTTGATGAGATCGGCGCAGAGATCCGGCTCAGGGCCCGGCTCACCAATCTTGCCAATGAAAACATGAATTCCGCCGAAGGGGACCCGGTATCCGTACTCGATTGAGCCGGCGTCGGGGCCCCAGCTTGCATCATCGATGTAGAGCTTGCCGCGATGACTCTTGGTCATCCGGCCCACAGCGTATCCCTTGAGCCCTTCGAAGCTGCCCTTCAAGAACTCAAATCCACCGTGCGCTGGCCCCACGGTGGGCGCCAACTGTCGTGGAATTGTCACGGCAGATGTCCTCAAGCTAGGACTTAGTCATGGAGCCATCGCCGCTAGGAAGCTTGAAGGGGTTAAACGGGACAAGGAACACGAGGGTTTATACTGGTTCGGCCCCTTACGGTGAAGGTAAAAGCCTACGTCCAGTTGAGGTGGTATTGATTAGGGTTTCGATGACCAGGGAGCTTATCTGCTATGCCTGGGTCTCGAATCAGATCTTTCTTGTCCCTAAACCGCTGCTGGGTCGCCCCTTTATATAGAGAGGTTGACGCCCAGCAGCTTCTGAGAGCCCCGGCCGGCTCATAAGAGTGTCCGGCTCGGACTCTCAACTATTCTTCCCTTACACTACAAGTTCTACCATAATGACGGTTGTAACTACGGGCCTTAAGCCATCTCCGGGTCTTAAGCCCAGCTTTGGCCCACCGTCTTCAAGCTTGGCTCCGGCCTTCAAACGATGACCCTTATGAGTAATCCGGCCCCCACCGGGCGGGTGACTCTAAGGTTTATATCCTCAACAGGTCGACTATCCTTCAGTCGCTCACCCGCAGTCAAATGGACAAGCAGAAAGAGCAAATGATTTGATCCTCCAAGTGTTGAAACCCAGGTTGATGCGTGACCTCAAGCATGCGGCAAGTGCATGGGTAGACGAGTTACCATCAGTACTGCAGGGTTTAAGAACAACACCGAATCGGTCGACTGGTCGGACTCCCTTCTTCATGTGCTGCCGAGTGATTTACTCCACAATGCCCCCTGAGTAGAACTTTTCTAAGAAGCCGAAGCAGAACAAGCCCGACAAGATGCTGTTGATCTTCTGGAAGAGGAAAGAGAGATGTCCCTGATCAGGTCAACCATTTATCAGCAAGACCTCCGTCGCTTCCATGCCAGAAACATGAGAGGTCGAGCATTTCAGGAAGGAGACCTCGTGCTCCGAGTGGATCAACAACGGCCTCACAAGCTTGCTGCCGCTTGGGAAGGCCCCTTCATCATCACCAAGGTGCTCCACAATGGAGCGTACCACCTGTACGATGTGGAACACAAGAAAGACGAGCCACGCGCTTGGAATGCGGAGCTGCTCCGCCATTTTCATACTAAAACATTCAAACTGTTGAGATGTAATAAGAAGTACCTTTCAGTTTGTTTATCAAAGAAGAAGTTTTATAGTCTCCTAAATGATTGTTGTTTCATATGCATGTGTCAAAAAACCCAAGTGGGTGGCTTAGTTGCGAACCTGATTCACCTAATTTTCAAAAACAAAATCCTACCGAGTGAAGAGCAATCCTCTCACTTGGAGGCTTAGCCACGAACCTGATTCGCCTAAGTTCCAACAAAAAAATCCTACCGAGTGAAGAGCAATCCTCTCACTCGGGGGCTTAGCTGCAGTCCTGTACTCGCCTAAGTTTTAAAAATCCTACCGAGTGAAGAGCAATCCTCTCACTCGAGAGCTTAGTTGCAGTCCCGTACTCGCCTAAGTTTTAATAATCCCACCGAGTGAAGAGCAATCCTCTCACTCGGGGGCTTAGTTGCAGTCCCGTACTTTCCTAGGTTTTAAAAATCCTACCGAGTCAAGAGCAACCCTCTCACTCGGAGGCTGAGCTGCAGTTCCGTACTCGCCTAAGTTTTAAAACTCCTACCGAGT
>NC_057802.1:44541510-44547770 GCF_018294505.1 Triticum aestivum
GTCCCGTACTCCCCTAAGTTTTAAAAATCCTACCAAGTGAAGGGCAATCCTCTCACTCGGGGGCTTAGCAGCAGTCCCGTACTCGCCTAAGTTTTAAAAATCCTACCGAGTGAAGAGCAATCCTCTCACTCGGGGGCTTAGCTACAGTCTCGTACTCGCCTAAGTTTGAAAAATCCTACCAAGTGAAGAGCAATCCTCTCACTCGAGGGCTTAGCTGCAGTCTCGTACTCGCCTAAGTTTGAAAATCTCCGAGTGAAGAGAAATCCTCTCCCTCGGGGACTTGGCCACACGCTCCATCTCGATCCGCAAGGACGACGAGGTACTGGTTGTCTACGACCTTCTCCTCAGAGCTGCACCACAAATACAACATACGCTCCATCTCGATCCGCAAGGACGATGAGGTGTAGGTCGTCTGCGACCCTCTCCTCAGAGCTGCGCCGCAAATACAACGTACACTCCATCTCGATCAGCAAGGACGACGAGGTGCAGGTCGTCTGCAACCTTCTCCTTAGAACTGCATCACAAGTACAAAAGTCTGTTCCAAGTGAAGAAACAAGTTCCACTCGGAGACAAAGACAAGCATATTCAAGGAAAAACCAAGTTTAGATAAATCCCACGAGGTTTCGAACTGCAGATAAAAGTACTCGCGCATCAGGCCCGAAGGAGTTTAACAGTTACAAAACCATTCGGCATACCGAGGCAAATTTAATTAGGACTTAAAGTTTGTTTACTCCGCAAGAGGAGGGCTGGCAAGCTCGACGAACTCTTCGAGGTCGATTCCATCTGCAACGCGAGTAGCCGCTTCAATGAAGGTTTCCATAAAGGACCAAAAGTCGAGCTTCTTGGTGTTGGCAACCTTGATCGCTGCAAGCTTCTCTTCCTTGGCTTCTTTGAAGTGAAAGCGAGCCAGAGATAGAGCCACATCAGCACCACACCGAGCAGATGACTTCTTCCATTCCTGCACTCGACCGGGGATCTCATTGTGTCGGTGTACAAAAGTAGGGGCACACCTTTGTACCCCATTACTTGTGCACGGGCAGTCAGAGCCGCGCGCCACGGCCGCACGCAGCAGGGCAAAGGAGGGAAGCCGGAGAGAAGCCGAAGCACAAGGCGGCCAAGGCAACGCCAAGACCAGAAACACCAAAGAGCAGAGAGACAAGGCGGGTTCCCCCGGCAAGACCCTTACCGGGGCAGCCTCACCGGCCTCGGCAAGGGCCTTGCCGGGGCAGCTCGCCCCCACACCAGCGGAGTGCGCCACCCTTGAGCCCACGGCTTCCCACGTAGTCAACCACGTTGGAACAAAGGCTCGGGAGGCACCTCCTTGGTGGCATGCAGATCTTTGTCAGGACCATAGAGATATGAGATCAGATGAGGACCAGAAGACGGCGACCCTCGGCGGGATCCTTGCCGAGGAGATCCACAAGTCCCCTGGCAAGCGCCTTGCCGGGGACGACTGCAACGCCTCGGCAAAGCCCTTGCCGAGGGCGTCAGCGGGGCCACAGCGAGGCCCGCATCGACCAAGACTCCACCGCCGTCCCCAAGCAGCTGCTAGCTCAACCAGCTGGGCAGGCACCTGCGTGGCGAAGGGCGGCCTCTACGCCAACCCAGCAAGCACCTGCGTGGTGGCATGCAGATCTTCGTGAAGACCCTACCACCGCGCCACCTCAGCTGCCTGCCTGCATACATGGCACCGCATCCACCGCTGGCCTGGCCGTGTGTCGAAGCAAGGCGAGGCGGCAACGGACGGGACTAGCTCTGTTCCCGTCCCCGATAAAGCAAGGGGACACCTGAGCGGCGCATTAAATGCGTCTTGTCCTGTAATAAGAGCGATAAGCTCGCAGCACTGTAGGCCTTTCCACCTCCTGTGCGCCACTGTGGCAGCCCCTTTCGACTATAAAAGGAGGCCCTTGGCATACTGGAGAAGGATTCGGCTCTTTTGAACTACGCAGCCACCATAGCTAGTTCGAGAGCTCAAGAACTCTCTCAAATACACACCAAAGCAGGACTAGGGTATTACGCATCCTCGCGGCCCGAACCTGGGTAAACGATCCTTGTGTTGACTGCTAATCCCGCTCTTCTCACATCCCTGCACCCCGGCAACCATCGTACGGATTCTTGTGATCCCATAGGTGTCGTTTCCCACCGACATCTTTTGCGCGCCAGGTAGGGGGCGCAATTCTGAGAATCTGGTCTAGTAGTTAGCCTAGCAGTTCTTCATCGCCATGGCTCCTGAAGAAGAAGACGACCAGGAGAAAATGGCGCCGCCTACAAGCGCGGAGGACGCCAGCGTGGCAACAGAAAAGCTAGGTCATCCAGAGCTTTGAGCAATTTCCCTTTATACATAAAATTACTATCCTCGGAGATCCTGCCTATGTATGAAAAACCTGCACGCAAGGGGCCCTCCCGCAATTGGCAACGCCCTTGTTCTGTTTCGAGTCCGCTCAACAGCCCAAGCGGCCGCGTCGAAAGTGGCAGGGTAGCCTTCCGCACTTGGCAACGCTCTCGATTCTGATTCGAGTCAAGCTCGACAGTTCGAGCGGCCGCGTCGGGGGTGGTGAGGTGGTTTCCCGGCAGCAAGCACACCCAACAGGCCAATGGGGATCCGTCCTCAAGACGCCGCCCTGGTTTACGCCCCGACAAGCCTACCCAGTTAACGTAGGGTGGACACACAAAGGGAAAACGAACAGGAAAATAATATGTCGTATCAAAAGTACTGTAGAGTTATATTACATCAAATTGTTGCCGTGGTTCTAACTAAAGATAGAAATTGTCTTGGTCATGAACCTACAGCGGCGATAAGAAACGGGGTGCCTAATCCCGGCGCTGACCCTTCACCCTTTGAATTCCGTCGATGAGGCTGATGATGGGCTCGATACGCTCCTTGCGCGGCGTGAGGTCAGTGCCCTCCGGCAAGCTCTCCAGCGCGGCGTCGAAGTCAAGGGTGGGGTTCCAGTATGCCACCTTGGTGAGGACCTTGGTCATGGCACCCCGGCAAAGCCTCTGGTGCTCGTCGGCCAGCGAAGCCGTCCTGTTGGAGTGGAGCTGCTCCAGGGCCCCGAGAACACCCTCGAAGAACAGGGTCAGCTTGGCATTGGTGGTCCCGCTGCGCTCTGGGGCGTACCTAACATTTGGCATCCCAATGGTAGCCAGTTGCATGGTGATCCTACCGGCGACGTCCTCGAGGCGGCTGATCTAGCGGTTCTCGCCCTCCACAAAATCCTTGTGGCTGGCGGCTTCGCTCTACCGCTCCAGCCTCTCGGCCTCCAGATCCTTGGCCCGGATCTCTTCCCGGCCTTGCTCTCCGATAGCATCCCCTCGAGACCCTCCAACTTCAACTTGAGGTCTTTGATGGAGTTGTTGGCCTTTGAGAGCTCCCCGGCCCTGCTGACGGCCGCGCCCCGCGCCTCCGTCAGGGCGCCGTTGAGCGTGTCCTTCTCCTGGGACAGCTTCAGGGACTGGCTCTTCAACTCATCCCACTCCACCTCCAGCTCCTTCACCTTGCCGGCGTGAACTAGAGCTTGGGCATCGAGCGCCTCCCTGTGCCTCAGCTCCAGCTCTTGGGTCTGCTGCACGACAAGTTTCTCCACCTCCCCGTCCTTGGCGCGGAGCTTGGCGTCAAGGTCCGCCTCGCCTTTGGCGAGGTCCTCCTCCTAGGAGTTCAGCGTGGCCTGGTGCTGGGTCCGAGCGGCCTCAGCTGCGGCGGCCAAGCCCTCCGCCATCTCCTGGGCCTGCTCGATGTCAGCCAGCTTCATGGTGAGCTCCACGTCGCGCTTGGCCAACTCGCCCTGGGCAGCCTTCAGCTATTCGCTAGCTTGGCGGAACCAAGTCTGCGCCTCGGCGACGTGCACCTTGAGGTCCGCCTCTGCCTTGTCCACCGTTGCCATCCTGGACTTGGCCTTGTCCAGGCGGGCGCGGTGCAGCGCCTGGAGCTTCCGGAAGTTGGCGCCCATGCCCTGGAGAAGCCGCTCCTCCTGAGAGCCGTCGCCACCGGCGCTCGGCTCGTCGACGACCTCGAGCCCGGCAGAGGCAAGCACCTCTTCGTCGAACACCTCTCCCTCGACGGGCGCCCTGGAGTTGGACGCCCCTGGGAGGTGGACGAAGAGGTCGTCGGTCACCCTCAGATACCTGCCGGAGCCGGAGGCAGCAGAGGAGGAAGGCTAGTCATCGAACACCTCCTCCTCGGTGGCGGCCTTGCCGGCCTCTCCGGCAGGCCCCTTGCCGGGCTCCCCGGCAGGCCCCTTGGCGGCGTCTTCGGCAGCACCCTCGGCGGACTCCTCGCAGCGACATTCTCGGCTTCTACCACGGTGTCCTTGGCGACGTCCTCGATGATGGTGTCTATGTCCTCCTGGTCCGCCGATGGACTATCTGGACACCAAGAAGGGGATGAGAGAAAGCCAAGACCAAGATTCAAAAGGAAGAAAAAGAGCAGGGACGAAAGGCGAGCGGCTTACTAGTGCCGGGCTGGGAGGCAGAGGTCCCCTCCCTGCAACATTCGGCGCCGAGGCGAAGCCACCGGCGCCCGAGTTCTCCTCCTCCTCCTCCATGTGCGTGGGCTCGGTGCTTGGCACCCTTGCCGGGGACGCCCCTCAGGGCGGCGTGGTCGATGGGGGTGGCATGTTGAGAGTAGCCCTCTGTGGCTCCTCCTGCTGCTGCTCTCCTCCTGCATACACGGCAAGGTCAGCACCAAAGTATCATACCCCTGGCACATGTCGACGAGGGGTGAATGATGAACTTACGCTGGGGGCTCCACCGGGGGCTGCTGTTCGGGCTGCTCAACACCAACAGTGGCGCCCTTGAAGTACCAGTCGGGGGCTGGCCGCCCGCCGAGGACTTGGCCCTCTTCACCCTCTGGGCCAGCGTCTCTGCGTCCCTGCAAAGATGAAAACAAGTCAAGACAAGCGGCACAGATCGAGGAGACGGAGATGACAGAAAGGAGCAGAATACTTACTCGTCATCCACCTCCTCCTCTGTTGCTTTCCTCTTCCTCCTTGGGCTGAGGGACCCGAAGTCGAAGGTGACCTCCGCATTGGCGTCTGCCGGCGGAAGGGAGGAGGGCGGAGTCTGCACGCGCTTGGACGAAGAGGAAGCAGATGCTTTCTTCTTCGCCACCGCAGCCTTCACCACCTTCTTCGCCGCCACGGCCCTCGTCTGACGCGCAGACTCCTCCGGAGACTTTGGCCGCCGCGCGACCTTGACGGGCCGTACCGGCTCGCCGGAAGTGGCCCGCCGCAGGACTCGCCCTCTCCCCGTGGCTGGAGGGTCAACAGCCTCAACCTCCTCCTCCGACGACTCGTCGGCCGCATCTTCAACAAGAGGAGCCCCGGTGTCGGCACTGCTGGCCTCCCCAGCGGCCTCCGCCCACCGGGCGAGCTCCTCCTCCTCCGCGGCGGTCGCAGCCTTGTCCTCCACACCACCGGCGCTGCCAGCCTCCTCGGCAAGCTTCGCCTCCATCGCCCTGGCGGCGATGTAGTCCAGCTCCGCCTGGGTGGTGTCCTGGACAAGCTGCGGCTCGGCGGTGACGTACCCCTCATGCAACGTGTCGAAGAACTCCTGCTGTAACGCCCCGGCTGTAACTTTCCATATTTGTAACTCCAACTCTTGCCATTTTCGGCTATGTGTTATGATATTCCCTTCGTGGTCGGGTTTTGTCTTTCGTTTTGCATTTTGTTCATGTCATGCATTGCATATCATGTCATCATGTGCATCTCATTTTCATACGTGTTCATCTCATGCATCCGAGCATTTTCACCGTTGTCCGTTTTGTAATCCGACACTCCCACATGCACCGGCGCACCCCTCTTGTCTCTTTTCGTGAGCGGGTGTCAAACGTTCTCGGAATGCACCGAGGTTTGCCAAGTGGCCTTGGTACACCACCGGTAGACCACCTGTCAAGTTTCGTTCCATTTGGAGGTCGTTTGATGCTCCAACGGTTAACCGGGTAACCGCAAAGGCCTTTTGTGTGTTGCAGCCAAACGCCCCTCCAAAACAGCCCAATAACCCATCTAAGTCACTTCCATGCTCTCCGTTGTTCGATCACGATCGTGTGGGCGAAAACCGCACCCCATTTGGAGTCTCCTAGCTCCCTCTACCTATAAATAGGTGATCCCCCCGGATTTTTCGGGCAGACGAAACCCTAGCCTCACCCCTCTCCGCCGCCGCACACGTCCGGTCCGAGCCGGACGAAGTCGCCGCCACCTCCGCACCACTCACGCGCCGCCACGTGGCACGCCGCCAGCCCGCGAGCCCGCGCGGGACCCTCC